>NW_016158460.1:103878-105477 GCF_001687245.7 Rhagoletis zephyria
CGTTGAAAATTATTGAAATCGGACTAAATTACGACCGCTTTTCATATAACGGTATATTTCAGTAATGCTTGAAACTTCAATATTTCGAAATTTAAGGACGCTAATTTACTTAAAATTTATACACCCCGGCTTATCGTGTTGCGGTAGTTTTCGGAAAGGTAGAAAACATATATTTAATAATTGCGCCGGGTATTTAATGTTCGGCTCCGCCCGAACTTAGACTTTCTTACTTGTTCTTAGCTAACTTCGATTCCCCACAAAAAGGTCCATGAAACAAATTATGTAGGACCAATACTTTCGAATATTATTGTAATTTTAGTAAAAGACGTATTAATTAATTAATGTATACATTTTTTTTTAGTATATTGAACTTTGATAGACCTGGGTGAGCCTAGCATATTGACCAAAAATTTTCACATTTCACACAGATTTATTTTAGAGCATAATTAACCGTATTTCTGCTATTACCAATCCAAATTCTAAAAAAGCGGATTTTCGACCCACGCTAATATGTAAGTGTGCATTAGGCAAATGACTTTAAATTAAATACATCTATGAGTAGAGAATGCGGAGCCATGAAAAATCTAAAAAAGTAATGTAATAGTGAATGTTTGGGGGAAAAAAATGTTAATATTTTTGTACTAAAAAAACATATGTATGTACTTATAAATATGTATGTGGGAGATTCTTTTTCAACCGAATTATGACTGCGATCAAAAACTGGTTTCTAATTTTTTATTTTTCTTTTTTTGAATCGATTGACTTGTGATAACAACCCCAACCGCCATACAAATAGATACATATACATATATATCGTCGTTTAAAGTACAAAACCGTGTATCAACCGAATGCAAAACCGCGTATTTGAGGTTGCATAAATTACACTGGATCACAAATTTTAGTTTGGTTTTTGTTCTCCAGACGCCACTATCCAATTTCTATGTAGAGGGATACTGAAAATCGCGTTTGTTATTCTGGTTAAAGCAAAAATTTGTTCCTTTTAATCACGTATATCTTACGAACCAATTTAACAATCTTAATATAAAATGAAAGCTAATAAAATTCTCCATAGACCGTATATACATCACATTCCGATAGGACGTATAGTTTCTGACAAATAAATTAATAATTCCTTTTTTTATTATTTTTAAATGAAAAAAATCAAACTTTAACAGAAGAAAAATTAACAAGTAAGAAAGTCTAAGTTCGGGCGGAGCCGAACATTAAATACCCGGCGCAATTATTAAATATATGTTTTCCACCTTTCCGAAAACTACCGCAACACGATAAGCCGGGGTGTATAAATTTTAAGTAAATTAGCGTCCTTAAATTTCGAAATATTGAAGTTTCAAGCATTACTGAAATATACCGTTATATGAAAAGCGGTCGTAATTTAGTCCGATTTCAATAATTTTCAACGTTATGCTTTTATGTGGCAAGCACAATAACCATACCGAGTTTGGTTCAAATTGCTAGAACGGTTAGCGAGATACATATATGTGATCATAAGTGGGCGGTGCCACGCCCATTTTCCAAAATTGTATCATAAGCGTATTTCTTGGTAAAAAATTGTAGCAACCATCAATTTTGAATAAATTA
>NW_016158460.1:105502-110810 GCF_001687245.7 Rhagoletis zephyria
AACCGTTATGTGAACAAAGTTATAATACCCTTGTGCACAAGTGCGCTCGGGTATAAAAATGTAACAGGTTCTGTGCCAAATTTTTGCATCTGTGCTAAAGTCTGTTCTGTTACAAACAAAAATTAATAGATAAATAAGAAGTAATGAGTGGTCAAATGCACAACGATTTTTTGTATGAAATATAAGCATAAAAGCGTGTTACTCAGGTGTACGTGGCGTATGAGTAACTCTCTTTCCTGCTCATTTTTCATACAAAAAACCGTTGCGTATTTTCATTTGACCACTCATTATTTTTTATTTATTCATCGATTTTATTCATTAGTAATTCGATTTTTTTTTGTAACAGACCAAGCTTTAGCAAAAATGAAAAATTTGGCACAAACCTGCTATTTTTTAAACATTTCTTCTGTTAAAATTTGATTTTTTTTAAATGGAATGATTAATAAATTTACCAGAAACTATCGGATCCGTCCTATCGGATGTATATATGGTTTATGGAGAATTTTATTAGCTTTCATTTTCCGCATTTTATATTAAGATTGTTAAGTTGGTTCGTAAGATATACGTGATTAAAAGGAACCAATTTTTGCTTTAAGGAGAATAACGGCAATTTGAAAATATCTTGAAAATGCATCCATAGAAAAATAAATAACTCCAATTTCGGAATCACCGAGCAATTCCACATAGGAATTGAATAGTGGCATCCACAGAACATTTTTGCTGTAAACCAAACACTGTAAAAACACTCATATTTCTAAAGTGTTCCCTTTTTTATAAAGCAATCGTATTTCTGGCTAGTATATTTCAGCACGAATGGATAAGGATTCAGCCAAGAACTTGTGTGAGCAAATCCAATTTTTGGCAGCAAATGGCAGTTACGCGCTTTTGTATTTTAAACGACGATATTATTTACCAGAAGTTTAAGCTATTGGCTTAGTTTATGTGGAAGTAATTACATTGGCTAAGTCTTTCGTAAAAACTAAGCTGCTACTAGCTGCCAAATAAAACGCCATATTTTTCAAAGTTTCCTGTTTGATGCAGAAATGCATCTATGTGCTCTAGGAATATTTCAGCATCAAACATAACAATTTAAAGAAAATGCCGCTTGGGTTATTTTGGCGGTTAGGGCTCGATATTATTTCACTGCGATGGTAAAAAGTACATGCATACTTTTAAGTTTATGCATCTAATAGTTCGTTCCCCTAGTAGGCAGTGTAGTCTAAATTATACTAAAACTTAATGGGCTATAAAAACTGTGTACTCAAAATTCCAATTAATTATACCAAACTGCAAAAAAACGTTTGGAAATGTAGCATAAAAACAAAAATGTTTTCGAATAACAACAAAAATTAATCATCAAGAGCACCCAGCGAATTTGCAACCCTGTGCATGCGTTTAGCTGCTTCCGAATCCATGTTGAAAACCTGTGTTTCTGACGACATCTGTGGGTAATTAGCGTTTGTAACTTAGCTAAACTTATTAACCCTTAAAGGGTAACTTTATTTTACATACTTTAAAGGTAATCTTCGTCGAATCGACGAAGTCCGCAAAGTTTTTGCTGGGAGAGATCTGGGATGAAGATCAAGGCACTCATCACCTCAATTTGAGTAATATATTCCATGTTTATGTTATAGCCAGCCCGGTCAAGTTAGACATTCAAGGTTACAATAACTCGCATACAACTGAAAATTGGTACGAGTATTGCGAACACCGTTATGAATGAAATGTCTAAAGTCCCCATCGATCCCATGTCTGCAAAAAAATTTATTCAAGGTCAAAGGCCACATAAATTGATTTTTCGCATTTTTCAACAAGCGGTAAGGTAAGGCTCGTTACAAAAATAGGTGAAATGAGAATGTAGGTTATGCAATTATTTATCTATAAAAACCGTTAAAACATATTTAAACCTAAAAAACTACCATTTCTGAGATATAGTGATTCAAGAAATTTTGTTCTCCATAAAATGCACAATTTCTTCTGTACTTGTGGGGTAGTGTATTCGTCGCGTTTTCTTAACCTTATTTCTCTGGTGGGCCTACGTCACGACTTATTGTAGTCCTAAAATTGTAGCCCAAAATTGAATTTCAAATGCTTAAAAAATATTCCAAATGTTAGTCAGAGTTATAAGAGATCCGAGTGCCATATTTTATCAAAACCGTGCAGCAGTTTCTGAGTGAATAGCAGTCTCACATAGTGCATATTTTAATTTTGATCTTATTAAAAAAAAAAAAAAGTAAGTGCACCTGGGCCACAATAGAGAAGTGAAACTTACGTTACTTATCTATTTTGTCTCATAACCAATGTATACATACACACATCTGCTTTTGTTTAGGTTATATTTTTTCTCTCTTTTCTATCTAGATCCCTACCTCTACCTCTGTTCGTTTTATTAACGTTCATAAAATTTTTATCTTTATACTCTGTCGATAACAAAATCGATAATAACGTCCAACAAAATATCGATGATAAAACCGATATATAGATAAAAAATCGATAGCAAAATCGATGACAAATTCGATAAAAATTTCAACGGCAACATCGATAATACCATTCGTAGCAAAATCGATTAGAAAATCGATAACAAAATCGACAAATATCGGTAACAAAATCGATAAATATCGATAACAAAATTGATAAATATCGATAAAAAAATCGATAAATATCGATAGCAAAATCGATAGATATCGATAACAAAATCGATAAATAACGTTAACAAAATAGATAAATTCGACAACAAAATCGATAAGTATCCATAACCAAATCGATAAATATCGATAGCAAAATCGATAGATATCGATAACAAAATCGATAAATAACGATAACAAAATAGATAAATTCGACAACAAAATCGATAAGTATCCATAACCAAATCGATAAATATCTATAACAAAGTCGATAAATATCGAAACAAAATCGCCAAGTATCGATAACTAAATCGATAAATATCGTTAACAAAATCGATACAAAATATCGCTTACAAAATAGTTAAAAATATCGATAACAAATCGATGAAAATATCGATAACAAAATCGATAAAAATATCGACAACAAAACCGATAAAAATATGGATTATCTTATCGATAAGTCTCGAGAATCCCGAAAATTTCTAAAATCCCAAAGTAGTTCCCAGATTGAATATCTGTGTCACTCTCTTTATCCTTTCCTCTTTAATTACTTTTATTTTAATCTTTCTTCCCCTATTTTCATCTCTACTTTTATCGGTATCCTCATCATCCTCTTTGTCTTTACTTTTATGTTTATCATTTTCTTCATCTACATATTCCCCTTCACCTTTGCCCTTATATATATAAGTAAAGTGCTTAAATTTACTTTTGTCTTCATTTTTGCCTTTATCTCCACGCATCTTTGGTTTTGTTTTTATTTTTACCTTTGCCTTTATCCTTTTCTTTATCTATGTACGTACTCACCTTTACTTTCATTCTTGTATTGGTATTTTTCTAAGTTTTATTCTTTAACCTTTTATTAGCAATTTTTTGTTAAATTAATACCATACACTCAAGAAGCACTTGTTTAAGCCCCAATAATTTCCGTTGCATCATTTACGTTGCACCATTTCCGTGTGCAATTTCCGTTGAATTTGCCAATTTACTCCCAACCAGCCAACCGCCGCTAAAGAAGTTTCACTTCAGTAATACTTTATCATACATCTACAGGATAAGGCTTCTAATTTGACCTGTCATTTTTAAAATTCCTTTTCAAAAGTATTCTCAATCTAAAATTTTCTTAAATTATTTTCGTCTGACATTGTGATACACATGTATTTCAATACACTGATGAACAAATTCGAATTTGATTGTCCGAACAAATAAAAGAAATAAAGGTCAGGAATAAATCTCTTTCAAACCCATTTCGATTTATACAAATCTTTTAATAATGCATCCAACTTACTGAATAATTTGAATTTAACTTTTTAGACACGTGGCAACTCTCATGAAACATTCGAAAGGTTCAAACTAAAGATTTCTTGGCGTTCTTTCGTTTGACTGCGATGTCTTTATATTTCATATACTTTTTGAATGAATTAATTGAGTTACAAGCAGGTGGCATCCGTCTTCAAAAGTACTTTCAAGCTTAACTCTGCTTCGCCAGACACTACGATACATATTTTAATTAATTTATGAATTAAGTGGAATTTTAATTTTCATACAACACCGCTAAACACAGTTCATAAATAAAAAATTTTCAATCCCTCTTTTATTGATACCCATATTTTAATAATTCATTTAAGTTATAAAATATTTAGATTTTAAGTTAAATGAATTATTAAAAGTTGGGTATCACGCGAAATGTATCTCGGTAACCAGTCTACCAATTTATACCAAACTTGAAAATTATTGAAATCAGACTAAAATTGAGGCCGCTTTTCATATAACTGTAAATTTCAGATATGCTTGAAACGTCAATATTTCCAAAATTGATACATCCCAGCTTACCATGTTGTGGTGGCTTTCGGAAAGGTGAAAACCATATATTTAATACTTGCGCCGAGTATTTAATGTTCGGCTCCGCCCGAACCTAGACTTTGTTCCTCGTTTGTTTTTCGAACCGTTGAACCGAACCGAAACCCCGGTTCAAAGACCAAAAAACCCGCCTTGACGGACCAATCCAAAAGTGCAAAAACGGTTCGAACCGCTGAACCGAACCGACAAAATTTTTCATCCGGTTCACGTCCCTGGTAATAACATTTTATGTTTTGATGTTAGAACTATTTTCGAAATATGAAGAAATAAAATACCTCTACACCATGCGACCATCCCTTCATTCAACGTCTAGCGTTCCCATCTGGTGAAAAGGTTAAATTCTATGCTGGCGGTTTAACGCCAAACGGGTTCACTAGCTTTAACTAATACTTTTCTTTATTAGAAACTTAACTTTAAATTAATAAATTTCTGTTTTTCCATAAGAATTGTTAAAAATGATAAGACAAGCACACAGGCCTACATAATTAGCAAGTTTGGTAGGTACCTATTTGGTATGTACAAAGTTCGCTAAAAAAAACATTATACAAAAGTCCATCACGTAAATTTTCCGAGAAAGCATCAAATGGCCGAAAATGGGGCATTTTTGCCTAACAAGAGTGTGACATTAAAGTGGTCCAAAAATGTATGTAAAACAAGTAAGAAAGTCTAAGTTCGGGCGGAGCCGAACATTAAATACCCGGCGCAAGTATTAAATATATGTTTTTTCACCTTTCCGAAACCTTCCGCTAGATGGTAAGCCGGGGTGTATCAATTTTGAGTAAATTAGCGTCCTTCAATTTCGAAATATTGAAGTTTCAAGCATTTCT
>NW_016158460.1:111601-131972 GCF_001687245.7 Rhagoletis zephyria
AAAAAAAAAAACAATTGAGTATTATTACTGGGAGTCTCCTGAAGATAAGTAAAGTTTTCCGATCGAAAAATATTGATTTTCAAGAATTCTACACTATTTCTACGAAAAGATATTTTTTCTCTATGTAAAATACGTGGAAAACTTTGAGCGCTTTGAGCACTCCCTAAATATTTTTTGATTTCAAAATAAAAAAATTGGGGTATATTTTTTCGATATAGATCAATACTAGGGTGTGCCGGCATTAAAACTCCGACTTTATTTTTTTGGACCACTCTAATATGCATACATGCATGATTTCGTACCGATTCGCATGTTACCGTATATTTCACGANGCAATCAAAATGCGAAATTTTTTGATAGAAACGAAAACACCATTAGATTCGTCCGAAACCAGACTTTCTTTTTTCATTTCACGATAATCTTTTTATAAATTTATCAACATTTGATCAAATATTTACCAACATCTTCAGGGTCCCATTTATGGTTGGGTACAAGCACATCGTCTGCACCATCAAAAATTTCGCCACGAAGACGATCCCTTTTACAGCGCACACAATTTCTTGGCCGCCCAAGTACACGCTCAAATCATGAGTTACACACCAGAGCAACAACAGTTGCTGAACGATGTTGACATGTCGGACATCCAACAGGATAAAGTCGTCATGTTTCAAAAGAAGTAAGGTTATATTTAGCAACACACATACATACATATGTATGTATGTATGTAGTATATGTATACATATTGCCGGTATGCACACATTCTTAAATTTGTATATCGCTTCTATCTCTGATTCTTTTCCAGGTATTATTGGGTACTATACTTTTTCCTGCATGTTTTATTGCCAGTCAATGCCCCACTAGAGTATTGGGGTGATTCCATGGCTGCAGCCACTTTTGTAACTTTTTCGCTGCGATACCTTATAGTACTGAATGTTTGTTGGCTCATCAACTCGGCCCATTTCATTTGGGGCCTAGACAAAAACTTTAAACCGTCCGATTCGAATAGTGTATTCTTTATTACAAAAAGCTACTGGCCTCAATATCATTACCTTTTGCCCAACGACTATCAGAGCGGTGAATTCGGTGATTATGGAACGGATTTTACTACTGCAATGATTCGGGTATTTGCAGCACTGGATATGGCAACTGATTTACGCACCATCAGCTCCGTGGCAGTGCGTAAGGGACTCACCACCGCAGTAGAAACTGGTCGCCCGATTGTGGAGTGTATCCAAGAGCAGGCAACAGAGGAGATAAATGAAATGCCAAAGAATCACTATCTAAACCGGGATCGATTTATGTAGAAGATAAATATGTATGTATATACGATAGACGCTTAACGTTAATTCTAGATTGAATTGTACTCACATATCTAGCATTAATATTTCACAATACACCTGATAAAGTGCATCTCAGGCATTTCCAATAACAAAAAACATTCCTTCTGGATTTTCATTTAAAAAATTCGTTCGAACAGGTATCATCCAGGATTTTAAGCAGAGACTAATTGGCCTGAAGTTTCTGTGAGAGATGTCAGAAATTTTGATGGCTTTCGGTATAAACGCCATCGTTACCACTCTTGGAGAGTGGAGCCAGACAACGATACGACACCTCTAAAATCTTGAGCAATTCGGCAGCGTAGTGTATTTCCCAAACAAGAAAATGCTTGCCTGAAAATTGGCATCAAGGAGAAGATCAAGGGAATTTTTGCGGGTCATTGTACAATTTCCTGCCTAATCTCTCAATTACCCCAAGAAGGCAGCATTCCTTGCAAGCAAGGTTTTAGTAAAATTATTTGGCTGCTCACACTTATCTGGTTTCGGGTTTTTGAAAGTTGAAATTTTTTTTATTCAGCTTACCACAATAATAGTTTGTAAACATATAGCCTACCAAATAAGCACAAGGTGTGAATATGCACTAAGTTCCTAAGTCTATTTTACAACTATGTACGTTCATACGTATATTTGTTTGCATATATTTAATATGTATAAGCAGGCTGTATCTGATCAACATATTTTTAGTGTTTTCAGCTATTTCGAGAGTTATCCGTTGCGAATGCTCGCTTTATCTTATAACTTGCTTACAAACACACACACACACACCTGAATACACATACATACATATGTACATAAATACATACTCCAAAGCGGAAGAAGTCAAGGCTAAAAGCACGAACATCAAATAAAGGTATAACCGATATTTATTTACGAAAATTTTATGCAGCATTGTTTACAAGAGTGGACTTCTCACCACCTTACTAAAACAAATGACTAAAAATTTAAAACAAACGTGATTATGTACATATGTACATATGTACGTACATACATACAAGCGACAAATTCAAAGAAAGCAGTGATAAGTCTGGCAGAGAGGAGTAGCGGACAATGTATGCAAGAATATGAGGTACATTTTGGATATACAAATGTGTGTTCATTTAAATATACATATGTATGTATGTATAAAACTAGCAGCATACCATCGAAGATTATTCCCAACCGAGATCACCTCGGGGGCTACTCGGTAATGCGATGCGAAAGGCAAATACGTCGTCTGTTATATGCTGTGGCGATTGCCTATCGCATCGCATTTCTCTTTCGCATCGCATTACAGAGTAGCCCCCCTGATTTCAATCACTCTCAAACTCTGTAATAGAATCTGCCAAAAACAAGTATTAATAAAAAAATAAATAAAAAATAAGACAATATTTTATAAGTTGTAAGTAAAAAAGCCGACTCCCATACCAATTAAATAATGGCTAGTTTTTTTGTGTAAGTATTCCTTTCCATTCAAGTAATATATGTACTAAAAATGAGTTAAATCGGACCATAAATAAGGATTTTCCAAATATCTCGTCTCCGGCGCCACCTGTTGGGAATGATTTTTGTGGAGTTATTTCTTCATGTAGATAATATACATTCCAAATACGGACGATATCGAACCATAAATACAGGGTTTTCAAATATCTCGACACCTGGGCCACCAAGCGGATTAATTCATCTTTAGTATTCTGAGCTAAGTTTGAAATTTCAAGTGTCTAGCTCTCCGGAAAATATTTGAACGGCATGACACATTTTATATTGGCTGTATTTCTTTATTCATTCTGAACGTTTGGAATAAACTTTTTTGTTTATTTATTCTTTAAAACGTTTCTGATGATATGCTGACGTATATTTCAACCGCATTCTTTTTATTCCGGCTGTGAAATGGGATTAACCGGATTGTATAAAGAAACGCAGCCATTAATGCCTATAAATCTAGTTCCGCTTTGAATGAACCAATTACTCGGGCTTTAATTGAATTTAATAACCTAGTAATATACAAAATTACTCTTCTTTCCGGAACCGGTATCGAGGCACAAAGGTCTGTACTGTTCAGAATGGAGCAACATTTATTTAATATACAAGTGTTCCGGGAGATCACTCCATACGGGGATTAAGGCCCCATTTCTCGACTCTGGCCCTTATATAAGCATAGAGGGCTACAGAATCATAACGCTGAACGATATTATCCTTCCTGTTCAGCTTCTTATATAGAATAATGCCTAGGAATTTGGTCTTTGCAGCACGACTTAACCGGACGCATTTATATCTTCTCATAAAGAAGACCAGCTCCACCTTGCTTAAGTTGATGCTTCAGCTACAGAGAATGGACCAGCTGGATATATCCCCAAGTGTTTGCTGCATCAGTTCGCGTAGCGTTTGCGGATATTTTGCCGTGAGCGACTGTAATGTCTTCGGTGTATGCACCGACTTGCCCACCCCAATCCAATTCACACAAAAGCATGTTGACGGTTGGATTCCACAGAAGTAGAGAAAGAAAACCTCGCTGAGACGTACCCCTCGTCACAAGTGTCCACATTTCTCTCCGTCCCAGCCTCACCTTTACTATTTTGCAGGAGAGTAGCTGACGGATAAACTCCACCAGTGGGTTATCCACTCCTTAACCCCCTCGTAGATCCCTCGGAGCGTCAGTAATAGCCTCTGAAAGTATGTTGTTGAACGCGCCTACAATATCCAAGATAGCTACGAGACAGAGGTCCTTAACGCTGAGGGACTTCCCGATATAAGTGGCCTAGATTTGCCTTTTCGGTATGCATGTTGGTCGTCAGACAATAGCCGACAGTCAAGAGTGTCAGAAAGGAAGCTACTAACAGTCCTTTCAAGTGTCTTAATGCCAAAGGTATATGATTACATTTCAAAGAGGCCTTGAAAATACTTCAAAACCCTTCCGCAGACACTTCCTGTGGCTTAATTAGTTGTGCAGGCATTATCCCGTCCGGTCCTTTTCTAAAGCTTTGGATTGCCAATTTAACCTCTCGTCCGAGATGGGGATGTCCAGGATCCATCCTGCTTTCATCCACCTTTCGGAATAAGAGACCTAGAGAGAATCTTCCGTAGCCTGGCAGTTTCGGAAACACCTTCGCTGCCACCACACAAAATTCTTAACGAAGATCTCTTTGCCCCTCTCAAATATTTTGTAAAGACACGAAGTAATCGCTTGTACTCCTGCCATTCAAGCCCAAGTGCCTTTTGAGCTCTCAGTCTATTTGAGCCGTATATGAGGGCAATAGGACTCATATTGAGGTTCATTTGATGATTGTATTTAAACTTATATAAGTCGACTTTCGGAGGAAGGGAAGTATTTACATTTCATGTTCTTAAATAACCTCATTATGAGGTTAAAGCGTAACAACTAGGACTCCAAAGTGACTAATCTGTGATTCCAAATGTTTGTTAAATGTATGTATCTACATAAATATGGCAATGTAAGTAAAAAAAGGTGCGAACATACTTCTCAGCAGATACCAACTTAATGGATGCATCATTTTGAACAGCTTAATTCCCGAGTTATTCCATATGCCGCAATACATACCCGACACTTTAAGAAATAAGGCTGTTTGACTGTTTAGCACTTGTGCTGTCTGTCCACAATCGAACCGTCAATGCATGCTTTTTTATTCAATATTTTTCTTAACTCTCAGACGGAGCTAATCAAATATAACACACATGTTCGCTTTATACCTATGTACATAAGTATGTAAATATTTGTTTAATTTTACGCAAAGTTATTTGAAATTATCACAAACTCAATATAGGTATTTGCAGAGCTAAATGAATGTACCAATATTTGATTTTACTGGTCAGTTGCGCATCTTCATCAAATAAGTGGAGTTTTTTAGGGGACATTCCCCATGCGTTTGAGCATATAACCGGCCCTTATTTAGTAATATATATATTAAACGGATATACGAAATAACAAAATGAAAGGTTATTAACCGGATATCCGTTTTGTTGAATCTAAAAGTTAACAATAATGTATTTATTTTGCGGCTCGATATACTTATTCAATATATTTTTATCCGTATACATGAATATCTGAAGTGAAATCCGGATATCCGAATATACGGATAGTGCTAGCCCTAGTATGTATTAAACATCAGAAAGGCTTGTTGCCGTTCAGAGGCAGCACTTCACTCTTACCTAGGCCTCGGAAGAGGAGGAGGGAAGGAGCGGGGTAGGGGAATGTTGTAGTGTCGGGTATGTATTCCACCGGTCCCGGAAGAATATCCTTTCTTTCCATGACCTTGGATTTTGCTTCATATTTTGTACTAACCAAGGCAGCTGAAATGTCAAGGAACGCGTAAAGGGCTATCTGCTTATACTACAACGCCTTTTCAATTACATACCTGAGGGGCTACTCTATAATGCAATGCGATAGGCAACTGTACAGCGTATTACTTCCGATATATTTGCTTATCGCATCGCATTCCTTCTTCGTATCGCATTACAGGCTCATGCATCAATTCTTATGCAGATTATGCGAAATATAACTGTCAAAAATCCTCATGCCCATACAAATTGTATGAAGCATCCGAATATAACGCGGCGATAGCGCCGAGCAAACGGTATTTTAATTTTTGACAAGGCGTTACGTGTTGAAGTTGAATGCCGTAGGCAGAAAAAAGGAGACGGGCAAAAAAGTTTTTATGGAAACGTGAAGAAAAACAATGGGAAATGAGAAAATGTCAGCGCTCCAATTTAGAAACGGCCGTAAGAATCGTGTGATTTGCTGTTATCAGGAAAGCTAATAACAACTGAAGAACTGAATCGCTTATCTATAATTTTTCATAAGAGCGTACAAATTCTGACTTAAGTCGACGAAATTAAATGGAGAAACAAATCCCGTGGATATGGTGGTAACTAAATGAGGTCAAACCAAATCATCTTGGCACTCACCTCACTCTTGGCAGCTATAATTTCGATAAATAGATAATTTCGTTCGTTTAGAAATTAATAACGCTATGGTGTAATGGTGAGCAGAACGCACTAGCATTCCGCTCATCGCCCTACACGGGCAATGACAACCCTCCGAGTGTATCCTGCGATACGATGCGAAAGCGACACCGACATGCTGAGTACGTGGGAATTGGTAGGAAGCGATGAAAACTGTGTACACTTGCACGACAGCGACATAATATCGCATGCATATCGGCCATGCGACACTGCTGCGACATAATATCTCATGCGTATCGCAAGTGCGACACGCTTTGCTATCACACCGCATATGGCATCGCCTGTCGTATCGCTCTAATGTGCACTGCGCGAATGTCGATGCCGCTTTCATATCGTATCGCGTATCGCATAGAATATCGTGTCGCTCTGATGTGCACCGTGCCTTACTCTCGCCAACAAGTTTTACATGGGACCAATGCTATCAGATTGTTTTTTTTTTACAAAAAAAGTAAATTTCTCGAAAAAGCTGTATTTTCGACCAAAAAACTGTAAAAATTATACTTAATTAAACAAAATTAGACTTTATAAAATGAAACATCTAATGAAATTTAGCTTGAATATGTTTCGTAAATTGCTTCGTTAATTTTTTATGAGCATTTGATTCGATATCTCAAATTTAGTATCTCCCGAAGCCTTTTTTAAAGAAATTATTTAGTTCTTAAATACCATTTAATGTAATCGTCATAATCGTAAATTTTGAGAAAAATATGTAATTTGAAACAGAAGGTAAATAAAACAACTGTAAGCTTGTCCAAAAAACTGTATTTTACAGTTTAAACAGAGAATATGGCAACATTACTGGGACTGAGTAGGCAGTTGAGAAGTAAGATCCTCTCTCGTCGTACATCACACTGTATAAGTAACCCATCACCGTAACCCGACGCAGAAGCACGAAATGACGATGGTGAATACTGCAGACGATGGAATGCGCAGAGGGCAAACGACTGGCGTCACTCACTCATCATGCGTCGGCCGAAATCGCTTAGGTGGTTACAGCTTCAATCAAGAATTTATNCCTGCGATACGATGCGAAAGCGACACCGACATGCTGAGTACGTGGGAATTGGTAGGAAGCGATGAAAACTGTGTACACTTGCACGACAGCGACATAATATCGCATGCATATCGGCCATGCGACACTGCTGCGACATAATATCTCATGCGTATCGCAAGTGCGACACGCTTTGCTATCACACCGCATATGGCATCGCCTGTCGTATCGCTCTAATGTGCACTGCGCGAATGTCGATGCCGCTTTCATATCGTATCGCGTATCGCATAGAATATCGTGTCGCTCTGATGTGCACCGTGCCTTACTCTCGCCAACAAGTTTTACATGGGACCAATGCTATCAGATTGTTTTTTTTTTACAAAAAAAGTAAATTTCTCGAAAAAGCTGTATTTTCGACCAAAAAACTGTAAAAATTATACTTAATTAAACAAAATTAGACTTTATAAAATGAAACATCTAATGAAATTTAGCTTGAATATGTTTCGTAAATTGCTTCGTTAATTTTTTATGAGCATTTGATTCGATATCTCAAATTTAGTATCTCCCGAAGCCTTTTTTAAAGAAATTATTTAGTTCTTAAATACCATTTAATGTAATCGTCATAATCGTAAATTTTGAGAAAAATATGTAATTTGAAACAGAAGGTAAATAAAACAACTGTAAGCTTGTCCAAAAAACTGTATTTTACAGTTTAAACAGAGAATATGGCAACATTACTGGGACTGAGTAGGCAGTTGAGAAGTAAGATCCTCTCTCGTCGTACATCACACTGTATAAGTAACCCATCACCGTAACCCGACGCAGAAGCACGAAATGACGATGGTGAATACTGCAGACGATGGAATGCGCAGAGGGCAAACGACTGGCGTCACTCACTCATCATGCGTCGGCCGAAATCGCTTAGGTGGTTACAGCTTCAATCAAGAATTTATGTAAAGGATAAATGTACTAATGTCCATTAGACTGACCGGAAAAAATGGAAGTGCTTCTTTTTTTGAAGCTCTTCACTTTTCAGCTTCCATTATGTGTAAAAACTATCCCCTGAAAATTTCGTGCAAGGATATTAACATTTAGAGGTCTCGCGTGAACGTTACGTAAAACTACTCTTCCTTCAATCCGTGCGCACATGAAATCCATCACGAAATTGAAGCTTTTTAAGATTTTACAACATTTACAAAATGAAAGTTCATTATTTCTTAGAAAATTTATTTGCAATTTTTTATCATAAGTAATATTTATAGCCACAACTTTGACAAACAAATGGAGTCATCGCAAAGACTACTACCTACGTTCTTTATATTTTGAAATATTACAAAAAAAACTTAAAAAAAAAATTCTAAGAAATAATAAATTTTTTGTAATAGTTTAAGATGTAAGGGTCAGATGGAAAAAATTCTCCCTTAACGGTGGCTGACCGCCACCTTGAAAACATATTGTAAGACTATGTTAATAATTAAGAACTTTTTTACCAATTTAGACCTTAATGGTTACCCGATTTGTCATACAAAATTCATGTTATTAATTGGCAATTAATAATTAATTGGCAATCAATTTGTGTCAGATTCTCTATGCAACCCTGCTAGGTATGTTTAATTTTGACTTGGGTAAAGTATGTATGTTTATTGAACAAAGAGCAATCAGCTGTTTGTTTCTGGTTCTGCTTTACAGCTGATATTCTATCAGGGATGGAAAATTTAACTTTAAAATTGTACGTAATTTACGGAAAACTTTACCTAAAAGTAGATAGATGTATCTAAAAAGTGCATATGTATTTCTATATAAATAAAAATATTAGGATAACAATACCCATCGATGCCATATGACCTTCGGTACTCACATTAAACAAATTTTTGGCTATGAAAAGAATCTCTTCGAGCAGTGCGAGACAAAACTATGTTGAAGAAAAGGTGAGTCAGAAAATGCATTAAAATGTCAGTAAAAATAAGAACTGATTTGCTAAGAAACTATTTGGCTTCGTTCCAAATGTACCTAAAACTGTTTGTTTTTACCGAATGTACTTTCAAACTAAATAAGGGTACGATTGTAACAACTTTTCCGTTACTGTAGGTAATCCAACTGCTGATTTCGTATCGCTAATTGGACAGATGTGCCATGTGTGTGAACACCAAACTCAATTTAAAGCTTAATTACCTTAGCTGTTTGAACATAATCTAAGACCTTAAAAAACTTCAGTGAGGAATTTCATGTGCCCACGATTTCAAGGAAGAGTAATTCTAAGCACTTAAGGCGGAGGCACAAAACTTCCACGCGAGACCTCTAAACGTTAATATTTTTGCACCAAAGTTTCAGGGGACAGTTTTTAGCCATAATAAAGAGCGTAAAAAAAAGAAGCACTTTCATTTTTTCTGGTCAGTCTAATGTACATACATACATATATATGTAAGCAATACTGTTTGTACGTACATTTGAATATTTACAAAGCTATTTTATAGTCACTTAGTAGTGGGTGATTAAGTGAGATAATATGTATTGGCAAATTGAAAATTAAGTATTACTTAAAAGCACCTCCTCAGTTGAAAGTATGTTTGTACTTATGTAGTTACATACAATTATGCGAATCTCTGCAGCAGTAATGCGTTAAATGACGCACTCCCGGGAGATAGCGATGTTATGGTTTAAGGCTCGATATTGGCTCCATTTGTCAAAACAAAATTCTTAGTTTTCATTAAAATAACTGATAATTAAAAGCAAGGTGACGATTTGGGAAAATCTTGCAGGGCGATGGTGAACCAAATCGACAGTTTTTTTCGGACATCTAACCCTTTTTTTAATGCCAAACTCGAACGGTAAACCACCCCAGAAAACCGGACCATTTTCTGGGGTGGTTTACAATAAAAATCCATCCATCCATTTAAGCATTTTTCAAGTTTTGTAAGCCTTATGGTACAACTGCTAACATTATTTCGTTTGAACCTTTCGAAAATAGGAGTTTCAACCCTTAACCAAGACTTTGAGTGTCAGTTCAGAATTCTGAGTATGCAGTTTTTGCCTATTCGACAAGAGCTACGACTCGTCCAATCTTTTATTATTATAAATTATATAAATTATTACAAACCACTTGCGACTTCACTTCTTCAAGTATAATTTTTTTGTGTAATTAACAAAGTAAAGTTATGATAAGTAGTATGCACATATAATATGTACTAGGGATGTTTCGAATGTCTTATTTTTCACATTTGCAAATTTTCGGAATAACATTAAAAAAGCTATAATGAACTTAAGTTATAATTTTTATTACTTAAAAATTTTGTAAATTATTAGAACATTGAACGAGTGCTTAACCTACATAGTCAAAGTTCAAAAGGGGCATATTAAATTTAAAAAAATGTAATTTTTCTGCCTTTTCTTCCATGAGACGATTTCTTAGAGGCCCGTATATAAGGCCGGCTGCACTGAACAATTGCTCACGTGGAACGCCGGCGGGTGGAGCGCCCAAATATTTGCGGGCCAGATCTGTCATTTTGTCGTGCTTTAGTTTAGTTTTCCAGTTTCTTAGTTTCTTTAAGATAGGCCTTCAATTGAGCTTTAATTTCACATTTTTTAATGTCTCCAAATTCTATATCCCAAGCCTTCGCTTCCGCTGGAGGAGTCTTAAATTATTAATTAATTATTAAATTATTATCGCTTATAAGACTTTTAGAAGTACCATAAATGTTGCTTGATATACAACGTAACCGTTTAGCGCCCGATGCTAAAAGCCGGTTATTGTCCGCACTCTGGTTAGACAGACTTGAGCCATTTCAACAATATTACGGTGGACTCTCTTCCCATGTACACATTCGCATTCGCGAAATATTCGTATCATTTAATGCGAATGCGAATGTCGAATGCGAAAGTATAAAATGATGCGAATTATTCGCATAACGAATGCGAATGCAAATATTTGCAACATCCCTGATATGTACATACATATCGACATGTTTTTCAAAATTATGTGGTGCAGAAATGCCCCTAGGGCATCTAAATGCATTTCCGCACCAAAAAGAAAATTTTGAAAAAAAAATGTTGCTAATGTTTTTGGGCGGTTAGGTCTCTATATTTTCAATTTCGATCTCAATAACAAGCCTTTGGTTTCATACATACCTTGAACGGAACCGCGGNGTGCTGTAACATTTACAAATGCATGTATGTAAGTATGTATGTATGTAAATATGTATGTATGTACGTACATGCATATGTACCCTGCAGGAAATGTATCTTAGCAGGTTAAAATAGCAGGTTTGGTAGCTGGCGAGGCCTAGTCTCAAGTCAACTTTTGTGTGCGGCGGGCGGAAAGCGCTAGTTTCCTAGTTTAGTTTTTGTACGGCGGGAGATTTAATGGCCAATCCCAAGGCAAATTGTTTAATGCGAATAATAAGAATTGTTTCTGTACCGACTCGAGTATGTCAGAATGCGTTTGATATCTAGGATTCCATACGAAGGACCCGTATTCTAAGATCGGCCTGACTAGGGAGGTGAAGAGAGATTTCGTGACATAAGGATCTCGTCTGATGAAAGTCAAGGCGCCCTTGGCTCTATTAACACAAGAGTTTACATGGGACTTGAATTCAAGCTTAGAGGCCATGGTTACGCCTAGATCGATGAAATTAGTTACCTGATCAACACTATGTTCACAAATGCGATAGCTATATGATTGAAAGATCTGTATATTTTCTTTGACGAAAGCTAACTATATTTCTATGGCGATTGCTGCGAAATAGTCAAGGGTGGCTAAGTCTGTATTGGATGTAACTAACTCGTAACTAACTACTTTTGGACATAAAATATCAATAGGAAAAACAAAATATTTTATTAATTTTTTTTGTTTTTTTATTTTATTTTTTATTTACTTTATTTATATCATCACATTTCATATTTGTTTACATATCCTGCTGTAGGTGGTCCCATATTCGAACTCCGTCAGTAGGTTATTTTTTACCAATTGATAATTTTTTCCTACAGGGTATAGATATGTGTGTATGTATATATCGCTATCTACTTAAATACTGCTGTAAGAAAAAAACAAATTATAATTTATTTTGCAAATGATGCTTCGTATTGGGTACAACTTTCGTGCTAAAATCTTGTGTAGTTTCCGCGTAAGAAGACAATAGTATACATCTCTTTTTTCAACATTTTTATCGCATATGGAAAACTTTCATTGCGTCTCCTGAAAAATATCGGTTTTTGAGTTGTGACAGTCTATTAGTAAATGAGCGATATGTGCATATGTGTATGTATGTATGTCACAGCAGTATTCGAGAACTTTTGTATTTTACTCAACTTCAATTCAATGTGCATAACAAATTGTGTTTTCTTCTTTCCGTTTAGTTTATAAAAAACTGTACCTTAATGATTTGTGTTATTGCTAATTTTTTCGCATTGTCACGTTCATTTCAAGAAAATATTCTAAAAATCTGTGATTAAAGTTGAGATTTAAGTACCGGAGTTTGAATTTATTGCGTACTTGGTAGTTTTACAACACGCATAGATGTACATATGTATATATGTATGTAGGTATACATAAGTGTACATACATATCTAAATAATTATGCATTTTTTGTATATGCAATCGCTTTGATTTAAAGAACACGATTTTTTCTTCTAAAATCTGGTAAATAAAGCTTGTAGAACGTATGCAGCATAACAAAATACAATTACAGCCGTTCCAATAGCGCGAAGAAATAATATACCATCTTAGATGTTAAATACATGGAACTTCAGTGCAAGTATGGCGGTGTGATTCTCCGACAGACATAATGTACATACGATGATACCAAAGATGTTCTTCTTCTAAGGCATACTTGTCTGAAATTTCTATTGAACGAGCTTCTGTATCGATGGCTTCTGTCCAACCTTAAATAGCTACCATCCCTAGTCTGTATTTATTTTCGTACCAAATCTTTCCGTTTGGTTTTGAACATGGCTTAGCTGTGTTCGAGAAAGTTGTTGTTCTTGTTACATTATCGGCAGAATTTCGATTTTAAAGGAATATATACTATTGTCCAGCACCATTCATCGAAAAGAAATTAGCATACATAAATATAAAAAAATAAATTACTCTTATTGAATTAAGGTCTTCAAGATTACTAAAAGTTTAAGTGTATGCAGTATGTCTCTATAAGTCCGAAAAATGATGTGAAACGCATACACTTTCTCATATTTTCCTGAAATTTTACCTAATTCAATGTTTATACAATTCCTCTTTACTTTGAACTCTTAAACAGCTTTTTCATAAATGGTGCAAACAAAAAATTACACAATCATGTTAACAACGCTGCGAAATAGTGAAAATTAACTTGGAATGGTTATTGCACATATTGTGAGCCTAGCCGCTTTTGACAGCACTAAAAGGAGTTGCCTATACGGCGCTATGTCTGAATTTGGCATCCCCTCAAAACTCATGCGGCTGAGTAAAATGACGTTGAGCAGTACCAGCAGCTCGGACAGAATTGTGAAAGACCTTCCGAGCCGTTCGCCACCAAATNGTTCCGTTTGGTTTTGAACATGGCTTAGCTGTGTTCGAGAAAGTTGTTGTTCTTGTTACACTATCGGCAGAATTTCGATTTTAGAGGAATATATATTATGTTCCAGCACCATTCTTCGAAAAGAAATTAAGCTGTCCTTCATAAAGTTTTTGCGGTGCTTAGCATACATAAATATAAAAAAATAAATTACTCTTATTGAATTAAGGTCTTCAAGATTACTAAAAGTTTAAGTGTATGCAGTATGTCTCTATAAGTCCGTAAAATGATGTGAAACGCATACACTTTCTCATATTTTCCCGAAATTTTACCTAATTCAATGTTTATACAATTCCATTTTACTTTGAACTCTTAAACAACTTTTTCATAAATGGTGCAAACAAAAAAATTACACAATCATGTTAATAACGCTGCGAAACAGTGAAAATTAACTTGGAATGCACATTGCACATATTGTGAGCCTAGCCGCTTTTGACAGCACTAAAAGGAGTTGCCTATACGGCGCTATATCTGAATTTGGCATCCCCTCAAAACTCATGCGGCTGAGTAAAATGACGTTGAGCAGTACCAGCAGCTCCGTCAGAATTGTGAAAGACCTTCCGAGCCGTTCGCCACCAAATGGGGTTTCAGACAGGGTGACCCCCTTTCACGTGACTTCTCTAATCTGATGTTGGAGAAGATAATAAGAGCTGCAGAAATAAATCGCTCAGGAACAATTTCCCTGCAGGAAACGGATCTAACTATAAGCTAACTTTATACAGTTTTTTTATTATTCAACTAGGCCGTCAATATGCGCTATGTGACATTCCAAGTTACGCCACTTTTTTGATTTTATTTCGTGGTATAATATGTATCATCCGAGGATAATGGAATTAGGGACCTCCTGGAATCTACCGAATAATATCTCGCGCTTCTGTGCACTCAACGTTTAAAATTAGATATGATTTTAGCATGTGGGGTTCGGGATGCTTCCCGGATATGAAAATTGTCTAGGATTCGATAACGTTTTCGAGGTTTCTTCGGATACTTAACATGTCCAGAAAACGTTGGTACTGTACGCAAAACATACGCGTCTTTTCTGTAGTGATGCTACGATTATTTCTTANAGTTGATTAGGAAGGATCTAAAACTCTCTTATTACCTGTATATTTGGGATTTTGAGTATACAGTTTTTTTATTATTCAACTAGGCCGTCAATATGCGCTATGTGACATTCCAAGTTACGCCACTTTTTTGATTTTATTTCGTGGTATAATATGTATCATCCGAGGATAATGGAATTAGGGACCTCCTGGAATCTACCGAATAATATCTCGCGCTTCTGTGCACTCAACGTTTAAAATTAGATATGATTTTAGCATGTGGGGTTCGGGATGCTTCCCGGATATGAAAATTGTCTAGGATTCGATAACGTTTTCGGGGTTTCTTCGGATACTTAACATGTCCAGAAAACGTTGGTACTGTACGCAAAACATACGCGTCTTTTCTGTAGTGATGCTACGATTATTTCTTAGTTTTATCGGTGCTTGTGTTGGTTTTGGTTTTGGTTTTCGGCAAAATGCAATTAGCATATGTATTATCAGCACATGCTCTAGGCGTTGTGTGTAAAGAAAAGCAAAACGTGGCCCATCACATAACACATTTAGTGACAGCCGCATTGCTACAGAGCTGCTGGTGATGCTAATGACATTGGTGCTTCAGTGTTGACGCTTTTTTGTCTGTNGTTGGGTTTTCGGCAAAATGCAATTAGCATATGTATTATCAGCACATGCTCTAGGCGTTGTGGTCCACATATGTGTGTAAAGAAAAGCAAAACGTGGCCCATCACATAACACATTTAGTGACAGCCGCGTTGCTACAGAGCTGTTGGTGATGCTAATGACATTGGTGCTTCAGTGTTGACGCTTTTTTGTCTGTTCATTTGTGGCGTTTTACCGTTTGGGATCGCCGAAACTGGTTTTCTTTTACATGAATAAAGGTATATTTATTGCTTTACCACAAATTTTTGGTTAATTTTTTGTTTGTTTTTGGTGTTGGTGTTGGCCTGAAAGGCTCAATCTTTCATTGAACACTCAATGTACGTATGTACCTACATATTTAATTACAAAAAAGAGCGAAACACAAAAATAAATTGAAAAGCACGAAATTATCGAATCTTCGAAAAATTACAGCAATAAAGTGACATAAAATTTAAATTAAGCACGTGTACAATTTCGCAAAGACTTGGCACCGAAAATCGCAGAAGTGTTTCACTTTTTTAAGGGGAGACAATTTTTTTTTTATTTCTTATGGTCTGATTATGCATACTTCGCATAACTTCGCAAAACTTCGCATAAACTTCAAACTTTAATTTCGTATGTACTTTGTACGTATACCATTACCCAGAAATTAGCAGAACTTTTAAAAACTTAGCGATCTGTTGAGTTTAGATTTTGCTTCACATTTCTTAAGTTACATTTATATTGCACTGGGACAAATGGTTGTGCGAAGTTAAGCAAAGTATGCATAATCAGACCTTTATGTTGTAATATAATTTCTTTTGTCGGAAAATAGACACACATGCATACATACTTTTAACCATATCCACTGTAATTTCATACTTCTGACCTTATTGCGCGCTATTGGTCAAAACCAAGTACATACATACATACATATGTATCTAGATAACAGCACAAGTTCATAAGCAGTTAGGTATATATTATCCATTTTCAAGGTCCCCTTATGTATTTATGTACGTATTAATTAATTAATTATTTTAGAAGTGAAACTCCTTTAGCGGCGGTTGGTTGGTTGGGAGTAAATTGGCAAATTCAACGGAAATTGCACACGGAAATGGTGCAATGGAAACGATGCAACGGAAATGGTTGGGGCTAAAACAAGTGCTTCTTGTGTGTATGCATATGGTATACAACTAATAAAAGGTTAAAGAATAACATTTAGAAAAAGACCAATACAAGAATGAAAATAAATGTGAAGGTAAAGGGCGTATATACATAGATAAATAAAAGAATAAAGGCAAAGGTAAAAATAAAAACAAAAACAAAGATGCGTAAAGATAAAGGCAAATTGAAGACCAAAGTAAATTTAAACGCTTTACTTATATATATAAGGGCAAAGGTGAAGGGGAATATGTAGATGAAGAAAATGATAAACATGAAAGTAAAGACAAAGAGAATGATGAGGATACCGATATAAGTAAAGATGAAGATAGGGGAAGAAAGATTAAAATAAAGGTAATTAGAGAGGAAAGAATATAGAGAAACACAGAGGCTCAATCTGGGAACTATTTTGGAAATTTAGAGATTTTCGGGATTCTCGAGACTTATCGATGAAATAATCGACATTTTTATCGGTTTTGTTATCGATTTTGTTATCGATATTTATAGGTTTTTGTATCGACTTTGTAATCGATATTTATCGATTTTGCTATCGATATTTATCGATTTTGTTATCGATATTTATCGATTTTGTTGTCGACCGATTTTGTTGTTTACCGATTTTGTTATCGATATTTATCGATTTTGGCATCGAAATTTATAGATTTCGTTATGGATATTTAGCGACTTTGTTCTCGATATTTGTCGATTTCCGTATCGATATTTGTCGATTTGGTTATCGATATTTATCGATTTTTCTATCGACATTTATCTATTTTGTTATGGATATTTATCGATTTTGTTGTCCACATTTATCGATTTTGTTATGGATATTTATCGGTTTTGTTATCGATATTTATCGATTTTGCTATCGATATTTATCGATTTTGTTATCGATATTTATCGATTTTGTTGTCGACATTTATCGATTTTATTATCAATATTTATCGATCTTGTTATTGATATTTGTCGATTTCATTATCGAAATTTATGATTTTGTTATCGATTATTTATCGATATTTCTATAGATTTTGCTATCAATATTTTTATCGATTTTCTAATCAATTTTGCTACCAATATTATAAATGATTTTGCTATATGTGACCTGGTCTACGGAAAGGGGGCTTAGGTGTCAAAAAATCAATTTTCACTTTTTGGTTGATTCGGATGGAAGATGAGATGATCTTCACTTTTAACAGCTTTTTCACAGAAAACTTTTTTCGCACTTAAGCTCCCTTTTCGTAGACCAGGTCACATATTTTGTTGGATGTTACTATCGATTTTGTTATCGATAGAGTGTAGAGATAAAAATGAAGATAAAGGAAAACAGAATAAGATAAATGTAATTATAACGAACAGTAGTAGAGGTAGGAATCTCGGTAGAAAAAAGAAAAAAAATATAACCTTAAGCGAAAGCAGATGAATGTACATATGTATGTACATATTTATGTATATTGGTTATGAGAAAAGAGAGATTCGTATCGTAAGTTTCACTTCTCCAGTGTGGCCCAGGCGCACTTACTTTTTTTTTTAATATAATATTTGTGTTTCTGTTTTAATACACGCCCAAAATATTTATGTACATATTGACCGGGATTACAAAACCTATTATATTTTAAGACGTCCACCAAAATATTTCGGAAAATATTAAGATTTAAGCGAGCTGGACCGATTTGAAAATACCTCCAAAAATTGAGTTTTTTATGAATAAAAATAGTTTCTTAAAGAAATTTTGGAAAAAGTCCCCTCAGATGACAAAGCAGATTAGGCTTAAAAGATTGCATAAAAATATTTAAAAATCTTTTCAACGGAATCGTAATAATGAGATTTTTGGCGCTGTTTTTTTAACTTTTTTTCAAAGATTCATTTACGAAAAATTTAAATAACTGGGCCAAACCTATTCTGATTTAGACTTACCGTAGCTCAACCGTAGCTTTTACCTCCGGTTTGATTTAAACGGACACTGAACAGAAGGGCCTTAAAATCACCAATTATGTTGTCGTTGTTCTTGCTGCTTTTGTTACTGCCGTGACTGACCTTTTTAAGTGGAGTTGTTAAAACGGAGAATTGATTCAAGCAATTCTGGTATTGGTTATACGTATGCTAATGTATTTGTTTTAATTCCGACTTGTTCATAACATACACATACACATGTATCTATGGATGCACATATAACGGTATGCGTTTATTCTGAGATTGTATACTTACTATAGCCAGCAGTAAACACTGATGCGGTGGGTGACTAGTTCATTAACTAGTATGAAGTCCATGGAGAGGCTCACTAGTCGCCAGCTACAGCGACTTATTACGACCATTTTGTTCTTATGTACATATAATTTTATTCGCTTTAATGAGATATATTTAAGTCATTTAGAGTTCACGACCTGTCGATTTAGGTCAGATAGTACGATTTTGTTGATTTACGAGGTTTTGAGCGTTGATTTCCGAAATAGCTATCACTTCTACCATTTTTTCAAATTATTGTTGCTTTTCCACAATAAAAATTTTCATTTTAAACGGCCTCGAGCTCAATATAAATTGTTGAATATTGTTAGCTTATTTATTGCAATCGCATGAAAATTGTCGAAGTTAGGCGACTTTTCTTGAATACGGCATGGAAGAAAATGTCTAGCACCATCAGCAAAAAAAAATATTAAAAATCAACGCTTTTTCTGGTGTCTTCAAATTTTCACTTTAACCTATTAACATTTAATGAGCAAAAAAACTGCATACCCAAAATTCGTCTAAAAATTCTAAATAAAATGTTTACAATTTTTCACCCAAATTCATAATTTTTGTTTGAAATGTGGATTTATGTGGCGCTGGTCAGGTAAAGTGCTAAACTCTCATAAAAAAATATACAGTAAATAAACAAAATAAAACTAGCCAATACTAGTCAAATTGTCACTTGACTTAATCAGATGCCAACAAGTGTACATATGTATTTTACGTGACGAATTGAAATTTGAGCTGTATTAAGGGTCTTACTACCACTCCGTAGGATCTGGGTTAGAACCCCTGCTCCGAGCTTCCCATAAAACCATTTGTCATTCGAATATGACTTAAAATTACAAAATATTAATACCCTCCATTGGCGTTATAATATCTCCCAAATTTAAGGAGAAGCTCGACCAAACAACATTTAACAAAAGTGTAAGCGTCAAAATATTTTTTTTGTTCGTTCGTCTAATCGTTCTAAAAAATTATCCAAAAATAGAATTCCTAACAATCCAAGAAGTGCCAGAATCCTGCTTGCCAATTTTTGTTGACAAACAATTTTCCAGCAAGAATTTACGACTTCCCCTCAAAATGAAATATCATTTTTCCCTCTCATTTTCACCTTTCTTGCAAGGCTTTTGGACATCGCGATTTTACAAAATGTGTAATAATAAGTAACAATTACACTGGACCACAAATTTCAACTTTTTCTCTTTACCAGAAACGCCGTTATGAAATTCTTATGTAAAATCACCCCCTGATTCCGAAAATCAAGGTTATTTTTAATTCTATGGTACCGTTTTTGAGATATTTGCAATTTACCGTTTTTGCAAAAAAAAAAAAATTGGGTCCACTTTATCATATATATCTCAAGAACGAATTAAGCAATTCCAAAACGGTTTGAAGCTTTTAAAAGGTAATAAAATTTTCTATAAACTGTGAATACAACACTTTTTGCTAGGCCCTGTAGATTCAAAGATAACGAAC
>NW_016158461.1:0-1401 GCF_001687245.7 Rhagoletis zephyria
AGCATACGCATTGTTTTCTTTCAAAATTAAATTGTAAAAAACTAATAACTAGCTATGGCTCTGATATTTCAGGCCCCTTAAAAAGCCCGGGCCAGTGAAGGATTCCCCCATTCTTACCCCCTCGACGGGTCTGGGTAGGGATAAAGATAGAAAAAAGATAAAATATAACTTTGAGCTTATACAATTATATTAACTACCCTGTCGTTTTATTCACAATTTCTAAATAAGTAACGTAAGTTCCACTTCTTCAATGTGGCCCAGGTGCCCTTATTTTTTCGATAGGAACTGAAATAAATTCTGCTATAAAAAATGTAGTTATCGAAAATTATCAAGCTACCGAAGTTTATCGAGTCATCGAAGTTTATAGTTATCGAAATTTATCGAGTTATCCATATTTATTGAGTTATAACAACGTGTAAAATTATTGAAATTGACCAACGTTAATTGAGTTGTCGAAATTTATAGACACAGAAAATTAGGTGTCGAAATTTGCAGATAGATATTGAGCTATAATAATGTATGGGTTAGCGAAATTTGTCAAGTTAATGAAATTTTGTGATTTTAGTGTTCTTGAAATTCATTGAATTATCGATATATATCAAATTATCGAACTTTATCGACAAACTAGAATGTATCGGTTATATTCCAAGTCCTTCCAACCACCTTCAAAGATATAAAAAATTTAAGTTAAGGTTTAGTTCGAAAGCAAAAGATTTTCCGGCAAGTAATTTTGTACATTATAAGTTAAACGACGGACTAAGTTCGAAAACCTCTCCAAGGGCCTATATATTAATACGCTAACATAAATTTTGTCTCCGTTCGTTTAGTGACTCTAACGAACCGATTTCCAAACCAAGAACACGATTGGAAAGGCATTTTTCTGTAGATGAGCAGAGGTTTTACGGTTTCAAAATTGGTTGAAAATTACGGCCTAAACCGTCGTTTGAACATTTTCGTATTTGTGTATAGGTGTTGCTGCAACATGTTCAATTTGACATGTTTCGCATGTTGTTTCACTTCGCATTTGAAATTAAGCTTAGGGCCGGTTACTCAATATCTAGTTAACACTAATCTGAGGTTAAACATCGTTATCGACGTCTTCGACCCCATGCATACAACAGGGATTCATAACGTCGATAACTATGTTTAACCTCCGATTAGTGTTAACCAGACATTGAGTAACCGGCCCTTAGAAATAAAGATAAATATGAAGATGAAGAAATAAATGATAACGATGAAGTCAAAAAAAGAAGACAAAAGTGAAGATAAAGACGAAAATGGAGACAGTGACAGATACATAAGAATTAGGGTAACTGAAAGGGTAAAAACATTTCTTGAATTTATGAAGTGAAACTTCTTTAGCGGCAGTTGGTTGGTTGGGAGTAAATTGCCAAATTCAAG
>NW_016158461.1:2520-11896 GCF_001687245.7 Rhagoletis zephyria
TATCGATAGTTTGATTTGTTTGCCCCTATCGATGACCCTGCCAGCCATGGTTCACCACTTTCCCCTAAAATTCAAACGATTTACAAACACATTCACAACTTTTTAGTCATCTCACCCACACACTTACAAATTTTTTGTTCGAACTGTCAAAAAATGTCCCTTTGTTAGAGCTACATACCCGATAAGAATTCGTACTCTAACAAGAATTCTATGCGTTAGAGCGAGCAAGTTAGAAACATCAGAGTTTTGATGACAGTATACATACTGTGAAGAAATGTCACTACGAAAATTTTGAAGGTAAGAATACGTATTTAACAATTTTATTTAATTATAATGTAATTTCTTCTTTTAGATTGCAAAACAGCAGCGACTTAGTCACATTCTTAGGGTATGTATTGAGACTTTTTATATGTTTATAAATTTTAATTTATATTTTTGCTTGTTTACAGATTCACAATCAGCACCTTCAACGCTTGCATCTTCATCGCCAGGAGCACCATTAGAACCTTCTGCCCTCAGCTTCTTCATCGGCAGGAGCACCACCAGTACCTTCTACCCTCAGCTCCTTCATCGCCAGGAGCACCATGAGTACCTTCCGCCCTCAGCACCTTCAACGCCAGGAGCACCTTCAAAGTGTAGGTCCAACTTGTCAAATTTTGCAACGTTGTAAGAAAACTTAATTTTTCTGAACCACCATAAATGATTTGCAACTGTTAATATATATCAAAAGAAAGGTAAACCTTTCTTTTGATTATAATATTGTAAAAATCGCTTAACTTTTTTATAGAAATTTTGCAACTTTTGAAACCGTCTATATATAGTAAGTCGAAAAAACGCAATCAAATTTTGCAAATTTGTAATGAAACTGAATTTTTGTGAACCATTATAAATGATTTGCAACTGTTAATATATATCAAAAGAAAGATAAATCGATTACCAGCGCATATGTATGTATGTAAAAATATATTTATTAATGTTAATTACAAGTTAAATTCATAATATTGGTTATTAAGTATGTATATTATGCATTTTGAAAATAAATTTTGCAAAATAAAAATCAAAACATTTTAGGATTATTTATTTAAAGTTTCTAAGGTTATTTTGAATTCGCTGTGAAGAGAATGCAACCCTGAGCCGGCAGAAGGGGGCAACGCTAGACGAGTGCAGCTATATGTTTTCCTTACGAAGTATCTGAATGAGTGCGACAGTGATGCAAGGCTCACACGTACAGGGGGAAAGTGGTGACAATCTGCACACCGCCCATACAAATGTCACCAGTTTTGTCACCAGTTTTGAAGTGACCGAAACCCGCGGTTTCACCAGATTTTTCACCACTTTTGGCTGGCAGGGGAGTAGTGATAGTTTTTCCTCAAAAGAGGTTAAACTATCGATAGTACTAGTTGACTATCGATAGTTTAAAACCTCTAGCACAAGCAACCTTTAATTGAAAAGCTCCCTTTATATTTAAACGTTGCTTCAAACCATAAGGCCATGTCTGAAGTAAATCATTTCTATTATCGGTGTTTGACGATTGTATGTTTCTTGGCTGTAAACAAATCAAAAAATTATATAACGAAATTTAAACAAAATGTATCATATTTGAAAATTTATAATAAGCGACAATTAAACAAGGCAACAGTGATTTTCTTGCGGCAAATGGTAAAGCTGTTTTTGATAGACTTTTTTATGCTGATTACGAGTCCGTAAGCTTAAAGTTTCCATCAGCTCCAGATTTTGAGAAAAACGAGGTCAAAGTGTCAAAAGATCGCGTTTTTTGCAATATTTTAGAAGGTCCAGCACAAAAAACAAAAGGTGATAGAACCTTTAACTGGGGCTTAAATTAAAGCTATAACTCTCGGCTACTATCCCTGCACCTTGACCTGATTTTAACTAAAAGTCATTTATTGAACNATAAAAATTCTCTTGGAGCAGGTATTTTCTACCTGCAATTTTTGAAATATAGACTATGCTGCAACAATTCTAGACATCATTTTTTCCTGAAATGTGTTTTGTGCATGCAAACAGAGGCTTTTTAAAATTTCGTCATGTTTTATAGTTAAAACGTTCACTTTTATTGAATTTTAATGCAATTATACACTTTTTAATAATTTCCACAGATTCTATGCAAAAAATACTAATTTTTATGCAAATATTAACTTCTTCAGTCATTTTTCCCTATAAAATGTAAACAAACAATGCGTGCACAACGATTAGCAAACGACAGTGCCGTACTTATCCGTTTCTGCATCTTCTACGATTTGGCGATAACTAGCCGATGACGACAAGCGTGCAGATCTCCTTTGAAATGCATGTGCTCGGCTCAAAATTTCAGGGCGAGACGATAACGCAACTATGATTGGACGACAAGTGTGCAGATAGCCTAATTCGCCATACAAAATTTTAAGAGCGAATCACTTCATTAGTGGGTGATTCAGATCCAATCAACATGCGAATCAAGAACAAATCGTTGTCTTTTCTAATTTTTATCGATAACGGCTGTCAAAACACATAGACCACACACATCCCCACCAGCACAAACATTAGGGGCAATCCTGTATTCCTCGGACTCGGACTAGTAAAACTGTCAAAAAATAAAAATTCGCTCAGAGAGTAAATTGAAAAGTACGGGATCGCTTTCTGGTGAAAATGGTAACTTCTGTCAACTTCAACATAACCTCCAAATTTTCGTTGTAAATTGTTGCTTATTTTGTATGTAAACACACTCAGCTCACACATGTAAATAACCAAAAATACCTTCAAATTCATTAGAATCCACTTAAACATATAATTAAATACTTTTCAACATAAATTAGCAGAGTGCACTTTTCATTTGTTTACAATTTGGTTGCCAAACATATTACAGCTGATCGTTTGACACATTTACCAGCAAAAAATTCTCGGACTAAAACTGGTAACTTCTGACAGAGGGAGAACCATATTTACTCTCTTTTTTGTCCTCTCAATAGTCAGAGAACCGAGTACGGGATCGGTTTCCAGTAAAATCTGACTGATTCTGACTATTTCTGACTAGTCCGGACTCGTACGGGACCGCAACTATTGAAAAATTGCTAGATTCCTTAAAACTATTGATTTGGCCAACTAAACACTGCTAATTTTTTCTCCACCATTGAAATGGACAATAAACAGCACATTAAACATTAAACAAAAGCAAAGAGCAAGAAGCAGAGATGCAAAGTGAATCACGAATGTGGCGTGTAAACAGGTTGATTCGCCGTTAATTATTGAGAGAGCGAACCATGATTCGGTGGCAGTGGGAACGCCGTTTTAGGAATGGTATTTTAAGCGTTTGTAGTCGAAAGTTCAAGCCTTCATTCCAGCCAAAGTGGAAGGCCCTTTTGTTTAATTGCGATGGGTACTCAAACTTCGCACAAAATCAGGTTTTGCTGTTCAATAATGGCTATAAGTGACCATCAGGTCAAAGTGTAGGCATGGTATTTTCAGAGGTAGTAGTAGGGACGGGGAAATTCGATATTGGAAGCTTCGATATTTGAATTTTAATCGAATTTTAACTCCGAAATGGCGAATTTTTGAAATCGAACTTTGTGTTGGTAAAATTCGGATAAAATCGAATTTTTCTAGAAAAATTCGAATTTCATATTTATTTCCAAAAAAATCAACTCTTCAACATTCTTGTTTCTGACTAAATTTGCCATCACTGTGTGTGGCACTCCATTTGTCTTAGGGATGCAAGTAAAAAATACATGTTTTTCGATCTGATGCATCGAGACAAAAAACTGTGCCAAGAAGGAACTGTTATTATTAAATTAAAAAATAAAAAGTATTTTTTTTGTTGATATTTTATTTTAAATTTGTAGAGGCTTTTACGTTGGTAGCACAAAGCTTTTGCCTCAGAAGACCCCTAGTAAAATTTTCCGGAGAGTAATTTTCTAGAGTACACCAGTCCTCTAACGACCTTCCAAATTTGCTTTTTGAGGGATTTATTGAAGTAAGGATCAAAATTACCTAATAGGTTAAAATGTTCTACGAAAATATTTCCCATGCAATTTTATTATATGTTTTAACCTTTAATTTCGCTCAGACATATATTTTAACTATTTTTTTGAAAACTACTTAGGCCGAGACATGAAAACTTTAGTAGGCCATGAAATAAAAATACGAGCAAAGAACGTAAATGTATAAGAAGCGACAACTCGTTACTTTGAAAATGTGCCGCGACGATTTTGACCGTATCTGAAAGGTTGAGATGAGGAGTTCGTCTCCCTTTTAACTCTATCCGCTGCAGATTTTTGATTTTCGCAGCAGAAAAGCGGCAAATGTGAATGTCGGTGATTATTTTGCACAAGTGATTGATAAAATGTATTTTAATTTAGAAAATACATAAATGGATGTGCAAAATATAAAATATTCAGTGAATGTGTAAAATACTGACGTGCCTTATTGTGAGTGTCCTTAAAAAGTGTTTGTAAGTGCCAAGTGTTTGTCAACAAGTGCCGATTGTTGGTGTCTGTGGATAAAAAGTGATCATTATTTTAAACAAAACCAGTGTACTTTTATATAAAAATGCATTAGTTTAATAAGAAATCTATGTATTTATATATGAGTGTACTTATGTTTTGTTTTCATCTGGAAATTTACATATTTAACGTGTGCAAATAAATGGTGTGTTGGGAGATTTGAAGGATAGTGTGTATACGGCGGCTTTATTACAAATCCAATGTTTATTATATACAGATGGCATAAGTTTAATTTAAATCTATGCATTTATACATGAGTATGCATACATTTTGTTATTATCGGGCAAGAATAAATGTTTTCCAATTTTTTGTTCATATGCATGCAAAAAATAAACGCATAAATGTTAAACATAAGTTGTCTCCGTTGTTCTAACATCCTCCGCCAAAACAAACGCGTAATTGTGAAACATAAGTTGTCTCCGTCTCTCCCACGTCCTCCGCCATCTTTATCTTGACAAATTCTTAAATTCCTGTGAAATGCGGCGTCCTGACATATTTACGCGCATACATATGTACGTTTACAGTAGGCTATTCCTAACTTGAATATCTTGTAGGTCTATTCTGCTTGTTACCGGATATTTTGTAACCAGTAAATTTTGTTACCAAATATTGTTACCACTTCTTGTAACCGCAATTCTAGGTACCTTGGTAACGTTTTAATTTATTCAGCATTCCAGCTATGAAGTTTTGTAGAAATTTTGTTGTGGCATATTTCATGGGCCAATATTTTGTTACCTGCTTATGAGATGGTAACAAATTTTACTGGTTACAAAAGTGCGCAGAATGCGAAAAGGGTTTAAAAAAAGAGAGGAGCTTTATTATCCGTTAAAAAAATCTGATTAGCAACGCAGAATACGTTAATGTACGATTTTGTGTTTGAATCTTTTCATGATAGTAAATAATATTTGTGTTACCAGCGCAGAATAGGTCTGTATGTATACTCTCACTTATACATACTTCAGCGCTTTGCAATTATCAATAATGCAAAATAATTAGATTTTTTGAATTCGTAAACATGTTGTTCGTAGTATCTAGAGTCAACTGTAAACAAAACGTAAGCGATCGGTTTACAAAAATTTTAAAATTGATGACCGAAGCTGGTGACGGCAACCATGTTGCCAAATTACATTTGTTGTAAAACCACTTATGTATGTGATTTCAGAAGTTTTGAGTTTACCTCAAAATATCTTGGGTCATTTGTGCAAAAAATTTATGTTTATATTGTTTTTTATTAAAATAAAATCTTAAACCACTAACTAATAATTTAAAAGTTGGAAGGAGCACTGCGGTTTAGATGTTTACAGAAACAATGGCTTAGCTCGAAATAAGTTATTTTTGCAAACGTCCTCAGATTTTACTGCTGAGTTGCAACCTTTCATTTGACTGGCTGTGATTTCTTCAATTTTACATTTTAGAATTTTTGTGGACCTCGCGCAGAATTTATGAATGAATGAGTTTGCCCTTGAAGAATATGCGCATGCGTTTATGAATGAATTTGTTATTGTTGTATTTTAGTGGCATATGCGTATATGTACATATGTACGTACATATGTACGTATATTTGCATGGATGTAGAAACATACACATGTTAGGAGGAAAATCGCAAGAGTACATTTTTACAAATTGATGTAAATTATTTATTGATTATAAATGTACATTTGGTTGATATAAAAAGGGTAATTTGATCGATAAATTATAACTTTACCACTTCCATACTAAAGAGGAAGTTTATAAAGGTCTTGCCTAGCGCATGTATTTATTTTTCTTATATTTGTATAAAATTATAAAATAAAGTAAATCTATGCACATGCGCATGCAAATTGTTGAATGCCGTCTGCAAATAAACAAAAAGAGCTGCGGCCGTGTTTTTGTTTTCATTTCATTTTATTATTTCTATCATCGATCACTTTTTCTCAACGTTCTTTATCGCCGCGAAACCATATGTGCGGCGAATTCATTTACGAAAATAAACGGACGCGAACTCCTCACCTCAACCTTTCAGACCTCACTCGCTGACTTTAGCGAGTTGTCGCTTCTTTTACATTTACGTTCTTTGATACGAGCTAACTTTCGCAAATCCACCGAGTGTTTTACTACTGGATGGGTATACTTTCAGAAAATGTTAACAAAGTCCGGGCTGGTTTGGGCTGTCCTACAGTGTAATTTAAGTTTAACTTTTTAAACAGGTGGCCAATCTCTTCAAGCACCTCAAAAATATTGTAATTGTTGCATATTAATTTAAGCACAACACTTCTTTAACTAAATTCGACTTTTCAAACAGGTGACACCCCTCTTATATGTAATTAAAAAATAAAGTTTATTCAAAATCATTTCGATTGATACCCATATTGGAGTAATTTATTTAACTTATTAAATAATTTGATTTTGATTTTCTTACATACATTCATATGGCACAAAGCTAAAACCATATTACACATCTACAGGGCAAGCCCTTTCATTTGACACCTACCTCCTTTTTGAAAATCGAACGCACGATACAGATTTTATGACATGGTGTTAAATATTTAACGCAAACATCTCCGAACTCGATTAAGAAGTTTAACTTCAAAAAATTTTTGGAAAATTCGAAAAAATTCTAATTAAATCGAATATTGGAATGGTTGGGCAATGTTCGAAATTCGGAAAAAATTGAATTTCAACCCCCCCACTACCCCCCCCTAGATAGTAGTCGAGACTTCTAGCCTCAATTTAAGCCTAATACCGTCTATTGTTCCTTTGCTAGAGCTTCTAAAATATTGTTAAAAAAAAACGATTTTTTGACATTTTGACCTCGTTTTTCCCAAAATCTAGTGCTGATGGAAACCTCATGCTCACGGATTCGTAATCAGCATTGACAAATCAATCAAAACAGCTGTAACATTTGCCGCAACAAATTTTTTCCATTTTTGTTGCCATGTGTTGTATATCATAAGAAGCTTTCTTTACTAGGCACACAATTTTCACCCCTATTCTGCAACTCTTTCGTATTCGGATTTTGCTACGAATCGTAGAAATAGTATGCTGCAATCCGAATCGTATTTTCGAACTTTCGAAATTCGTAACAATGACATACCTAAAAACGAATGAGCATGGGCGTAGCCAGGTAGGGGCAGGGGGGTGCTCGAGCTCCCCTCCTAACTTTCAAATTTTCCTTATATATATATAAAATAGTACCCTGAAATGCCAGCTTAATAGGGTAAACAGTGAGTTAGGTATTTGCAAAATATTTTTATTTCCAAATAGCTTATGTATAAAAGTAGTAATTGATTTACGATAGTACTATCGATAGTAGGTTAGGTTAGGTTATCCTGGCTGCCCTCATCCGTACAAGAAAGGACACACTTAGGCCTCCATGGGCCGATTGTGATACCTTATTTGAGACTCGTACCTCAGAAATTAAACCAATTTGTAGCTCTGATGAAGCGCACAAAATTGTAGATACTGGCCGAGTCCAGTTCAGTCAGACACTCGAAAGAATAGCGAAGGAGCGAGCGTCGACGGGCTCTTGCCAAAGCGGGACAGTGGCACAGGCAATGCTCCACGCTCTCGATCTCCTCCTCATCGCGGCAGCTACGACAGTAGTCGTTTGGCTGCAAACCCATCCTGGCAGCGTGGGTTCCCATAAGGCAGTGCCCGGTGAGAATTCCGATAACATCGCGGAGCATTGGTCGCTCCAAGCGAAAGAGAGGGCGAGATCTACGCTTATCTAACCTAGGCCAGATGTGTCTCGCCATCCTGCACGTGGGCTCCGCGGACCATCTTACATTTGCCCGTTCGATAAAGTTATTCTTCAACCAAAGTTTACAGGATGATAGCGGAATACCCGCATTACGAGCGGTACTGATCGCAGGCAGTAGGGTTCCTTTCCGAGCCAGCTCGTCCGCAACAGAGTTGTCCGGTATGTCCCTATGACCTGGTACCCATACAACTCGAGTAAAGTGACTCCTTGTCAGATCATTTAGAGTACGTCTACATTCCATGACAATCTTCGATGAAGATTTGTCTATTGATGTCAGTGGCAAAAATACATCGATGTTTTTCTTTGATTCGATGCATCGAAATGTACATCGATATTTTTTGATGCATCGAAGGGCATACATCGATGCATCGATTTGCATAGGATTTTTCAGATAAGGTTTCACAACAAAATATGTTATTAGGAAAATTGTAGAAAATTTGAAATAAATTACTGCAACTGAGCTAATTATGTTTCTAACGGAACTTCTTGCAGCCATTTAAATTTTTTGGCCAAAGTCACTTCTTTTTTTTTGAACAATTGAAAAACTGGAATGACGGTTCTATGCAGGGTTGTTGCGAATATTATTCCGAAATAAAAGTCTTTTCCGGATAATAAACAAACCGCTTATCTAAATTGAACAAATTTGGTATCAAATGAAAGAGGACTTAAATAGCTTTAACACTGAAATGTCTAAACAAGGAAAGCCACATATTGAAAAATATTTCAACAATAAATGTTAATTAATTACCAGAGAACAAACCTTGTGTCAGGTATATGCATTTCTTTAGTATTAAATTATAAAAAACAAGTAAGAAAGTCTAAGTTCGGGCGGAGCCGAACATTAAATACCCGGCGCAGTATTAGAATATATGTTTTCCACCTTTCCGAAAGCTGCCGCTACATGATAAGCGGGGTGTATAAATTTTAAGTAAATTAGCGTCCTTAAATTTCGAAATATTGAAATTTCAAGCATTTCTCAAATTTACCGTTATATGAAAAGCGGCCGTAATTGTAGTCCGATTTCAACAATTTTCAATGGTTTACTTTTATGTGGCAAGCACAATAACCATACCGAGTTTGGTACAAATTGCTAGAACGGTTACCGAGATACATATATGTGATCATAAGTGGGCGGTGCCAC
>NW_016158461.1:11921-42057 GCF_001687245.7 Rhagoletis zephyria
CACGTACCAAGTTTCGTTAAGATATCTCAATTTTTACTCGAGTTATCGTGTGCACAGACGGACGGACGGACGGACGGACGGACAGACAGTCACCGCTTAATCGATTTCTCTTTTCATTCTGATCATTTATGTATACATTTGTCTATATCTATCTCGATTCGTTTTGCCTGTTACAAACCACCGTTATGTGAACAAAGTTATAATACCCTTTTGCACTAGTGCGCTCGGGTATAAAAATATAAATAGAGGTTGTTCGTTATTTCCGTTTAAAAGCTATTTCAGTCCCTTTTAATATGATACCAAATTTGTTTAATTTGGACAGGCCAATTATTTATTATCCGGAAAGGACTTTTATTTTGGAATAATATTCGCAACAACCCTGGTTCAATGTACCGTAGATGTCAGTTTTCAAAAAACATCGATACATCGATACATCGACTATTTATACATCGAGTGCAAAATTTTCGATACATCGAAGCAAAACATCGATATTTTCGATGCATCGATGTTTTTCCGACATCCCTAGATTTGTCACAATTACGTGCTTTGATAGCTGCCTGGCTATCAGAAAAAATAGTTACTGCATGCAGATTAGTAGGAGAATCGATCAGCCATCTAGCAGCTTCGTAGATTGCTGTTAGTTCAGTCTGAAACATGCTACAGTAATCTGGCAGACGGAAACTGAGGCTAAGTGAGAGTTCCTGCGAATATATCCCACTTCCTACCTTCAGATCTAGCTTGGAGCCATCGGTGTAGATGGCTGCTGAGTCAGAGTAAGAGATGAGGATTGAATCATCCTCCCACTCACCCCTTGAGGGTATCCTTGTTTGGAAGTGATTCTTCAAGGCGCCTGAAGTTTCCTGGAAGATCTTCCAAAATTCTAGAGTGTCCAAATCTTGTATCACTCCACTTGATCAGCGCGTTTAATCTAACAGCATTAAAACTTGCCTGCAGTTTGCCATATGGGTCCAACAGGTAGAAAATGGAGCAAAGTCTCTAGGGCTTTAGTCGGCGTTGAGGGCAACGGCCCCGTGATCATAATGCACGCCACCCTTTGAACCTTTGTTAATCTGCTCTTGATTGTGAGTTTGTCCACGGAAGGCCACCAGACCGTGATGCGATAGAATAGAATGGGACGCACCACTGCTGTGTACATCCAGTTCACGATGTGCGACTTTAAGCCCCACTTTTTTCCTATTGCTGATTTACAGGCATACAGGGCAGTTATAGCCTTCTTGCAACGCTCTTCAACATTGCGCCGCCAAGTTAGCTTTCTGTCCAATACAACGCCCAGGTACCTATCTTCCTCCGAGAGGGCCAGGGTAATATCGCTCAGGGAAGGAAGTTGCACCTGGACGGTTTTAATTTTCTTTGTGAAAAGAACCATGACTGTTTTCCCTGGATTGACACCAAGGCCAGATTCCTTGGACCAGGCTTCCACAACGCGTTAGGCGCCATGGACCAGATCACATAGAACTTGGGGGTGCTTACCTACCGCCGCCAGGGACAGATCATCAGCGTAGGAAACTACCTGACAGCCTGTGCTCTGTAGCTGCGACAGCAGAGTATTTACCGTTAGATTCCACAGGAGTGGGGAGAGGACACCGCCTTGCTGGGTGCCGCGGTTTGCATACCTTGTTACCGATACCTCTCCCATCTCCGAGTATATAGTTCTGCAGCCTAGAAGGCGATGAACAAATTCTACCTGAGGGTACTCCAGACCGAGGTTAGTTAGGGTGCGGAGAACATATAATGCATATTCCTTTAGCGCTATTGCCTTTTCAATGGTGCTGGCAATACTATGCAAAGCTTTGTCTACAGACCTGCCTTTCCAATAGGCATGCTGACAGCTAGATAATTTACTTAAATCAATTTCTTGTCGGATGTTCACGTCCAGTAGTCTTTCCAGAACCTTCAAGGAGAAAGATGTAAGGCTAATCGGTCAAAAGTCGCTTGACTTCACGTGGGATGGTCTGCCGCCCTTGTGAATGAACACAACCTTCGCCAGTGTCCATCCTTTGGGTATGAAGCTAGGTTTGAGATAAGCCTTATAGATTGAGACAAGCATCGGACATAGAATTTCAGACGTTGCCCGAAGTTCGGCAGGGAAGATGCCGTCCATGCCTGGAGATTTGTAGGGCTGGAAGGACCTTATGGCCCAATCTACCCTTTCTACATCAATAAAATCTATGTATTCTAAGGAGCGTCCAGAAATTGTGCGAGCAACGCCAGGCTCCTCAGTACACCCTGGAAAGTGGGCGCTCATTAGAACCTCAAGCATCTCCTCTTGGGATGATGTCCAGTCGCCATTCGCCTTCTGAATAAACATTGGGTTCGTCGGATTTTTAGCAAGCACTTTACGCAAGCGATTACCCTCCGATTGTTCTTCTATGCTATCACAATAATCATTCCAGGAGTCCCTTTGGGCTTTCCTGGTGGCATTCTTAAATTTCTTTAAGGCTGCTTTGTAAGCAGGCCAAGAACCATTACCTTCCTTAAAGAGGCAATTTCTTTAGTCCACCAGTGTGGCTTCCTCTTTCCTCTCGGAAGTACAACTGGAACGCAGAGAAGGCCGTATTACAGGCATTGGTGATGCAATCTACGGCTTCTTCAATTTTTTCCGATGAGCTTAACTCACCGAGAGAAGCAGGGTTTGCGAATAGAGGCTCCGCTTCATCAGATGGTAACAGTAAGCCGAGCCTACCGAGAGAAGCGTCGTTGAGCAGAGACTCCGATAGTACCGTCCTAAACACAGTCCAGTCGGTACGTCTCTTGTTTCTATACAAAATCGGAGCCGGAGATTCCAAAGAGATTTCGAATGATAGGTACATATGAGAGAGGGTGGTCGTTTAGTACATGCCATTCCCTAATACTCTCCAAGAAAGAATTGGACGTTAAGGTAATATCTAGTACCTCTTCCCTCTTTGAGAGAACAAAGACAAGATAGTATGAAGTCAAGTAGTAACTTACCTCTTGGGTTGATATCGGTAAAACCCCATAACGAGTGGTGCGCGTTTGCATCGGCGCCAACAATGACGGGAAACTCCTTAAAATGGCCTCTTTCACCACGTCCAGTAACCGAGCAGGGGGGCAGTCTTGGCGATCGTGAGCCATATAGGTTGAGACCAGCCAAAGTTTGGTGGATTTGCCCTCCACATTGATGCTCACCGTGTTTTCATCGCTAAAATGAGTGAGTAAATTATAAGAAATAGTTTTCTTGATTAATATACATGCTCTGATTTTACCTGCCACTGGGGCCGACCCAATGTGGTAAGCATCAGAATTAAGTCCGCAGACCCTGTTTTTTACGACCCAGGGCTCTTGGACAAAAATTAGTTCTTCCCCTTTGTCACTAAGGTGCAGGAGCAGAGCTGCGGAGGCAGCTTTGGAGTGGTGAAGGTTAATTTGTAGGACCTTCATCCACAGCCTCTAAGGAGTTGTCGCCATCCATAGCTCCTGGCACTGTTCCTTTGGACACCTCTATAACAGTATCATTGGCTTCCTCCATTTCCGATGCCAGGAACAGGTTCTCGAAATCCCTCGTCCATTGGCCGAAATCAGCCCCGTCTCCAGCAGCGGATTGCGTATCGCTTTCCGATTCTGATGCCGAGTCTGATTCCTCCGCCAGACGAGTGACCACGGGACCTCTTAGCTAGAGGCAGGACCGCTCGAGGCGTTCTCTGTCCTACTCGAAATAAGGCCTTCTTCATGTGGTAGATTATCGGGTTCACTCGCGGTGCTTCCCGGCTCAGGAATTTTGCCCTCAATCCCTTTATGGGTTTTGAGAGTGATGGAGTAATAGCCGTAGCTGATGACTCCATTACAGTCAGCGAGGATCGGTAGAGATTCTTCGTTAATTACCAGGGTAATATAACGTTGTTGTTCTACTACTCTCCAATCAAGGGCTGGTAGTTGTCACGAGAACATACCTATCCATACCAGTCAAGGGCAAGTATGTATATAAATGATGTATGTAGGTATGCTATATATTTTTATGTACATATATGAGTTCCACATATGCACTAACTCTCACTATCGCTCAACATGTTTGTTACTGAAAAAGTCAGTCTTCAACTTGCACTGAGTGTGTATGCATATACGGTTAGAATATTCTCGTTACATGGTGCCGAAACCTGTTTTTTCTAACAAACAAAAAATATATAGAAGCAGCTAGAAGTCACACCGTCAACGCAAAAAAAGTGCGAAAGACTCCCTACTGAAGTAGTGAAAAATTATTTTCAAACATCATATAAAAACAATAAAACAAAATGTTAAAACCACCAAAACCTCTGTTAATAAATAACGACGTGGATATGGCACGAGAATGGACCGAGTGGTTAGAAACGTATGAATGCTATGCCTTTGCAGCAAAGGTCAACCTCGAGGAGAGCCCCGTGCAGTTGGCGAATTTTAAAACCGTGATAGGGCGGGATGGCTTTCGGTTAATTAATAATTTAGGCTTGAGTGAGGCACAAAAATCTGACTTACTCGAAATCAAAAAGAAACTAAAAGAACATTTTGTACCATCTCGTAATAAAACGTACGAACGGTATCAATTTCATCACATCAAGTAGCAAGAAAATGAAGCTTTCGATGATTTCCTACAAAAAATTCGATAGCAGGTACGAAAGTGCGAGTTCAACAATGACGACGAATTTCTAACTGACCAAATTGTTCTGGGTATTCGCTCAGACGAAACCAGACAAAAACTTTGGATCGAAAACAAGCTGTCACTCGAACGAGCTATTAAAATATGTCGCACGGCAGAAAGAGCAACAAAACAAATACACAACTTGAACGAACCAGATTCTGCAGTAAAAATTAATAAAATTGATAAAGCCTTTAATTGCAATTGGTGCAAGACAACTCACGGGCCGAAGAGTTGCCCAGCATACAACAAAGAGTGCGTACGCTGTGGTAGAAAAGGGTATTTTAAGATCGCGTGCAGGTCGAACATTAATAAAAAGCAGTATTCGAAGGAAAATCATAAAAAAAAACTAAGAAGAGTGTGAATGTAATAGGAACAGAAGGCGGTAGCGATAGCTCGGAGTTTAGGTTCGTAGGCAAAATAAGCTGTTCCGTTACTTCAACCGAAAATGAAGAAAAATGGACAGAAAAAGTGCAAATCGGCGAATATGAGCTAAAATTGAGATTAGACACTGGAGCTTTTTGTAACGTACTACCAATTAGAGTTGCCAAAAAGCTTGGTGTTCAGATAAATAGCAGCGAAATTCAACGCTTAAAGGCATATGACGGCGGTTTTATAAAAGTGTTAGGTGAGATAGAAGTACCCTGTTGTATACAGCGTACAACCAACAACGTTGGTTAAATTGGTATGCTTCAAAGTAATTGGAGAGAACTATCAGGCGATTTTAAGGGCTAACGACTGCGAAAAGTTAGGATTTGTGAAGCGTGTAAGCCAGTTAGGGTGCTGCAACTATTTCGAATACGATATAGATTTCGTAGACAGCCCGAAATTTAAAATCGTTCCAGCGAGGAAGGTTCCATATGCAATCGAGAAAACTGTGAAGCAGGAAATACAAAAAATGGTTCAATTTGGCGTAATAAAAAGCGTTAGTGAGCCCTGCTGTTAGTCCAATGCTAGTAGTAAACAAACGAAATGAGATACGTGTATGCATGGACCCGATCGAACTGAACAAATATATTAAGCGACCGATTTACCCTATAAAAACTGTCGAAGAGGTAGCAGCAAAAATTCATGGTAGCAAATTTTTCACCAAACTTGATTGCCAAAAAGGCTTCTGACAAATCAAAGTAACTGAACGAACATCGAAATATTTAACATTTTCTACGCCCTGAGGACGTTTTAGCTATCTTCGTATGCCCTTTGGAATTCCGTCAGCGCCACAAGTTTTCTGCGGGGTAATGAATCGAACGTTAGAAGGCATAGAAAGATGCGAAGTGGCCATGGACGATATTTTCATACACGCACCGACTCTAAGCGAGCTACGAAAAACTACACAGAAAGTAATAAGCCGATTGAAAGACGCTGGATTTATACTAAATCGCGAAAAATGTAAGTATGAAAAGAAGTCGCTAAAGTTTCTAGGTAACATTTTCACCGAAAATGGGTATAAAGCAGGCGAAGAAATGATAAAAGCAATTTGCCTGCTCAAAGAGTTCCAACGCCTGTTGGGAATGGTAACATATCTCGGCAAATTTATAAAAAATTTATCGAGATTGACAGAGCCATTACGCCCACTTTTATGTAAAGAAAACGTGTGGAGATGTGAACACGAGCATGCCAGCGCATTCGAAGCTATAATACGAACACTGACAAAAACTCCCGTACTAGCTATTACGACGTAAAGAAACCAGTGAAACTATCGGTTGACGCCAGCAGTCAATCTATGGGGGCATGCCTGATGCAAGACGGCAGACCATTAGCGTACGCCACTAGAGCATTAACTAAATCGCAGCAAAAACAACCGCAAATAAGCAAGGAAGCCTGGGCTATCCGTTTTGGATGTCAAAAGTTTTACGATTACGTTTACGGGAAACAGCTAGAAATTGAAACGGACCATAAGCCCCTGCAAACGATTTTCAGCAATCCGATTCAAAATGCACCAATACGATTGCAAGGTGTGCTGTACGACATTCTACAATATTCACCGAAAATTACGTACACAAAAGGATCGATGATTTCAATTGCAGATACTTTGAGCCGCGACTGCGAGCCGATAGAAATTGATGAAGACGAGCCAGTTTACTTAATCCATGCAATTGGAGACACAATGCGCAAAAGGTAATTAAAGAAACTGCTGCCGACGGCTGGGGATAAATCGATACCATCAAGGTATTACTCAAATCAGTACTTGTACTTGTATCAAACAAGGTATCGATACCTACTCAGTATCGGAAAGGTATCGAGTACTTGTACATAAATAGAACTACTTTTTTGCATATTTTTCAAACTTTATGGCGCGTATTAATAGTCCAGCAACTAAGTCGAAACTAACAAAGTTGCAACTTAAATTTAAGTACCAACTTAAAATTTACCTCTATTCATAGTCGCATTTCAGACTTCTACTAAGTAGTTTCGACTTAGTTTACGATATAGCAAAACGAGTGTGAAAATGTATCGATTTTTCTTTACGATATTTTAGAAAAATTACATTTTTATTAAATAATGTCAAGTTTGATCATCCGTTTATGTAATTTTTATTTTCATTGCATGATTATGCAAAATAACAGGGTATCTTTTTCTTGTTAACTGTGTGAAATAGCCAAAACATCCGCAGTGATTTGAAGTCGATGTTTATCGAAAGCATGCTGTGAAACGTACAAATAGTAGATATCTAAATGTTATGCACAAATTTACTTTAAAAGAACTAGCGTGAAACTGACTTATTATTTGAGAATTTATCTAAAATATTCCAATTATAAAATTGTGATGTAACTTTATTCGAAGTGTAATACGCATTTAATTTCATCTTCCGATTAAAATGGATCGATCTTTGTAAATTTTAATTGGAGATTATTCAATATTATCAAAATTACCCTCTACCAACTTAATTTTTGCATATTTCGTCTGTTTTCCCTTAATTTGATAAAATACTTCTTCCTCTTACGACTTAGTTGCAGCTGCAGCCGAAACTAAATTTTAAGTTGGTACTTAGCCAGAAAAGTCGAAACTAAGACGACTATGAATAGCTTTAGTTGTGACTTAGAATAGTTTCGACTTAGTTGAGTACTAAATATGACTATGAATATGCGCCATTATGTTTTTTTTTCACAAAAAAATCCATTTTCACAATATAATTTTTTTAATATTTTTTCACGCAAAAATTTAAGACAACAGTTATTTTTGTATAGGATTTGATTTCAAAAACAGAATACATATTTACGAGATAAATAGAGAAATTTTTATCATATAAAATAAGTTCAAGAAAATAACTATTTTTTTTTTTGTTATATTTCCCAAAAACATCAACTTTTCCAAGTGTTTTCCTGGAAGGCGGTTTCGAGATTTTGGTATAGTTGTACCTGTTTTTGAGAAAAGCCAGGGACAGATGGCCTAACAACCGTTATGTACAGAAATGCTTCCTTATATAGCTGCGGAAATGTAGTGCGCATACCTTCCCATTCCTCTAATGGTTTGCTTTTCAAAGAAGATGCTGAAGCATAATAAGTTTTGCGCTTCCGATACAAGTACTTTTTTTTCGATACCCACTTGGATCGCAGTAAAAAGTATCAAGTACAAAAACACTTTGTAAATTGAGAAAAGTATCGAGTATGTATTTGGATTTACTTGTATCGATTTATCCCTACCGACGGCGAACTACAAGCACTCAAAGCAGCCGTCATGAGAAAATGGCCAGATAACGAAGCTGAGGTGCCAAAGACCATTAGAAAATACTCGGCTATTAGGCACGAAATTANCTTTGTAAATTGAGAAAAGTATCGAGTATGTATTTGGATTTACTTGTATCGATTTATCCCTACCGACGGCGAACTACAAGCACTCAAAGCAGCCGTCATGAGAAAATGGCCAGATAACGAAGCTGAGGTGCCAAAGACCATTAGAAAATACTCGGCTATTAGGCACGAAATTAAGTGCGAAGACGAGTTGTTGTTAAAGGGTAACAAAATTATTCCACCACATAATTTAATAAAATCTGTTATGGCAGAAGCCATAGGGGCCATAGCGGAATCTCAACGACCATGCATCGCATCCGCCAATCATTTTTTTGGAATGGTCTTACGACCGACACCAAAGACTTCGTTGAAAAGTGTGCAGTATGTCGACAAACACAACGAGCAAACCCTAAAGAACCTTTGAAATTGCGAGACATACCCGAATATCCCTTTCAATTAGTGTCGACAGATATTTTCAAATTTAAAGGTGACGACTTTCTACTAATCGCCGATCCCTACTCCGGATTTAACGACTTCCGAAAACTCAAGTCAAGTACATCATCGGAAGTAATATATTTATTACGTCAGTGGTGCTCCGTACATGGAATTCCCGAAATACTTGAGTCCGATGGAGGCCCACAATACAGCAGCCAAGCCTTCAGAGAGTTCGCAACAAACTGGAAATTCAAGCTCAGAATTTCTTCACCACATTACCCTCAATCCAATGGATTCGCGGAGCGCAAGGTTCAAACTGTTAAAGGTATTTTAAAGAAGTGTTGGCACGATGGAAGCGATCCATATTTAGCGATGTTGCTGCTGCGTAATACGCCGCGAAACAAAGTACTAAAATCTTCCAGTCAACGATTATTCAGTCGGCAAACCCGGACCATTCTGCCTATTGAAAAGATAAACTTAACTGCCCAAAGTAGTGTTTGGTGTCGCCAAAGTACTGCAGGAACTGCGTGATAATCAAAAACGCTATGCCGATCAGGTCGCAACTCCTCGCCCACCGCTTAAAACTGGCGACAACGTCAGAATGCAGACAGGTCACCGCGAATGGAAACCAGCCAAAGTCGTCGAGATGACCGAAAGTCCACGCTCAGTCATAGTGGAAACACCCGAAGGCAGAAAATATCGCAGAAACAGCAAATATCTCCATACAACAAAAGCTAGCATACCTTCGGAAAACTCACCAACGCTGGAATGTGAATCCAATAACGCTCACGTACCTGTATCCAATGAGTACCAGGAAATTGCACCTAGTGAACAATCACCTGACCAGAGTAGCGGCATCCAAACTCAGTACTCCGGCGAAAATGCAGACCGGCAGACTAAGGTCTCCTGCTACGGACGGAAAATCAAACCTGTCGAAAAATACGACCCTTCAAAATATTAAACTTAAGCAAATACTTTAATAAAATCTGAATTAATAGCATTTACTTTTATAAACACATATACTAGTTTTCTCATACACATACAAATATATATGCATACGTATATACATGTAAATATGTATCCACAAATATACAAATATTTTGTGTGCACACACATCTACATGTAATACGAATGCGATGCATTTGCCTCTAATAATAAGATTAAAAAGTTAATTTTTTCTGAAAAAAGAGAGGATGTCACGAGAACATACCTATCCATACCAGTCAAGGGCAAGTATGTATATAAATGATGTAGGTATGCTATATATATTTATGTACTTATATGAGTTCCACATATGCACTAACTCTCACTATCGCTCAACATGTTTGTTACTCAATAAAGTCAGTCTTCAACTTGCACTGAGTGTTTATGCATATACGATTAAAATATTCTCGTTACAGTAGTGTGTCGTTGGAGCTCTGGATAATCTCCAGAATTCCCTGCGGATTGGCGGGTTCCTCCGGGACCCATGCCCTGGCTCGCGGCATGCAAGGGATTTCATCCCTATGCACTGCCACTAAGTCAGCGCCGGGCCACAGTTCCCCAAGCGCAGATGTGCCCTCCTTATAGAGCCGAACGATACCAATTTAATACGGTCTTGGTATAAGCCAGCGTCGCGAAGGACAGGAGCAGGGCCAGGATTCCTTTGGAGAATGTCTTTGTACACCCGGCAGAGACCTACAAGGACATTCTTCCAATTCTCGGATATCAGGTTTCCCTCTGGCTGCCCCCTGTCCATTACAGCCAGAACCAATTGGTCTTTGGTAGCTGCCTTTTGGGGGCCGGTTCCCTGGAACCTGAGGGAGTGGGTTCAGGGTTATTTAAGACACCCTTCTCCTGAGTCCGTTCCCGGCTTTAAGAGAGTATGCCCTTTGCCCTCTCAACCACATCCCTCACATTCTCGGGAACCGGATTGTCCCCGAATTTCTTCAGCAGCCTGGAAGCGGCTCTTCTGACACGCTTCGCTCGCACTTCTGGGCGTACTCGTTTAATTGTCCCTGAACCACTGGGACGAGTGTGATGCTTCGCCAACTTGGACCCCACAGGGGGTTTGTGGTTGGCATTCTTATTGCCCGTGCAGGGCTCCCGGGCGCCAGTAACGCCCCCAACCAGAGCTTCTTTAGAGCTGCCCTCAAGGGGTGTGCTCATTGCCACTCTTGATGAGGACGCCTGGCACGAGAGATCCATCGGCCGTGTAGGCTCCGTTAACATCCCAGACGTCAGTCGCTCGCTACCCTCCGAGGGTTTGCAGCTATCAACGCTGGGCACAATAAACGATTTAAATGGCCGTGAAGGCTTCTTCGGGACCGATCCAGCGGCTACCGAAGATTTCTATTGACTATTTATAACGCTGTGTCCGTCGGCGGCATTTTTACCCGTGCAGGGATCCGGGGCTTAATTATTATTTGTAATCATATTCTGGTTCTTTGGTCGCCTACAGAGCCGAAACGTTCGGCGACCGTGTATAAAGGTAAGGGGAAAGAACGGTCGGCCACAGCAGAGCCCCGTGCTGTGGTAAGTCCACCGTTACTCCCGGAGGCGGACAGGTATCCGGGAGGCGCCGTTAAAATACCTTCACCCCTGCGGCGTAGGGCCAACCGCAGCGATGCCCATTGGCCAGACGGCACCCGCTTGTAGGATATATCTAGGATATTTTTGCCAACCCTATCGAGGGTAGCGTTTGACACTATCGATAGTATTGCTGGAAACTATCAACGAGTAATGATAGTTTTTTTCTGAAACATGGAAACTATCGATGGTGGCACTATCGATAGTTTTACAACTCTACTTACACCGGACATTACTACCATAACAATAGCAATACTTGCACACTTTTTCAGTGATATCCACAGAAGTTGGCTGCGTTTCATTTATATTAAATTCAACATGCGAAGTTTGTTGAGATGGAGGCAGTGGCAGTCAATTTAGAAATTGGGTTTAACTGAGCAGTAGAGCGTTTCTGTAACTAATGCGATATTATATCGCAAATTTTATCATAACGCGGTATCGCAAACGATATCCGAAATGATTCTGTAACTCAAAGGACGCACCTTGCAATATATGGTGGTGAGTTTTGTTAAAATTACACAAACTACCAGAATGAAGAACAAATGTTTATGTATATTTCTGACAAATTAAAGCAACAAGTAAGAGGTTTCATATATTTTGAGCATTAAAAAACATTTAATTGATTAATGTAGCAACAACAGAGGATAGTTCCGTGCGCAGAAGTGGAAAACTGTTGACTGCCATTCATCTGGGAGTGGCTAGAAGCGATTCTTGTGCGTCAAATCGCAGCTCACAACGTCCGGATATTTATATCCACGTATCCTCTGAGTAGCAACCAAACATCCGTTTGGGAGTGAGCTATAGTGAGAAGGGGTAAAACTTCGCGTACGCTGGGTTTGGGTCTCNAGTAGCAACCAAACATCCGTTTGGGAGCGAGCTATAGTGAGAAGGGGTAAAACTTCGCGTACGCTGGGTTTGGGTCTCGCCACGTTAAAACCCCTCCCAATGAAAAAGAACAAACAGCCTCGGAAACGTATAAAGGACTCTGACTTGAGGGTATGCACCTGGAATATCCGGCCCTTAAAGGGGAAGGTGCCTCTGCCCGGCTGTTGGATGTCCTCGGGAAGACAAAGGCAGACATCACCGCCATCCAAGAAATTAAAAAGGAAAAGTAAATGTGAATCCTTGTGACGTCTACTAAAGTTGCCACGTAAAGGAGCGCAAATTCGGTGTTGGATTTGTGGTAGGAAAGAGACTGGCATTCACCCCGGTGCACGAACGTCTAGTTACAATCCGCATCAAAGCGAGATTTTTCGACATCTCGCTCATCTGCGCCCATGCCCCGACGAAAGAGAAGGACGAGGCGTCCAAGGATCTCTTCTATGAGCGATTAGAGCGTACATATGAGCGCTGCCCGCGACACGATGTTAAAAACGTGCTCGGCGATTTTAATGCCAAGGTGGGCAAGGAAGGGATCTTTGGCGCCACTGTCGGAAAATTCAGAATCCACGATGAAACGTCCGATAACGGACCTTGGCTGATCGACATCGCCGGGGCCCGAAACATGGTAATATGTAGTACTAGGCTCCAGAATAAGAACATCCACCAAGCTACATGGCTGTCTCCAAATCAAAAAACGAGAAACCAAATCGACCACGTTGTGATAGATGGAAGGCATGATTCCAGCGTTCCAGCACTATCTTGTTGTAGCCAAAAATGTGCGCCAAACAATGCAAGGAAAGCTTTACATCGAAAAGCTGCAATCACAACAGACGGCCAATTTATTCGCCACTCGACTCACACACCTGCTCTTTGAGAGCATAAGCAAGCAGTTAAACCACATTTTCCGATCATTAGATACCGCCGCCGAAGAATTAATTGGATTTCAGCGAGCCTGAAAGAACAACTGGTACAATGAGGAATGTCAAGAAGCCGCAGAGAAAAAAGACGCTGTATGGGACCGTTATAGGGAACTTAAGAAGGAAGCGAGACGTATTTGCCGCAATAAGGAGAGAGAGGTCGAAATACGTGAGTGCGAAGAGCTTGAAACGCTAGCCGACAAGAAAAACGATTGAAAATTTTACCAGAGGGTTAGGCAACTTACGGAAGGTTTCAAGACCAGGGCGAACTCCTGTAAGAAAAACAATGACGACCTAGTAACTGATGTCTCGAGCGTACTTAAATTATGGAGAGGCACTATTTAACCCTACTGAAAGTAACAGCGCTGAAATTAGTGGAGAAGACGAACCCGACCCCCAGTCGAAGACGAAGGAGTCGATGTTTCCCCTCCTGACTATGACGAGGTACGAATAGCGATAACGCGCTGGAAAAAAACAACAAAGCTGCTGGAGCTGACAACCTGCCAGCTGATCTATTAAAGTACGGTGGCGCGGAGTTGATAAGGTGCATGCATCAACTCTTATGCAGAATATGGTCAGATGAACGCATGCCCGACGACTGGAATTTAAGTGTGATCTGCCCAATCCACAAGAAAGGCGATCCCGCCATTCTAAGGATAGGTTATAAGGTCTTATCGAGTGTATTGTGCGAAAGACTCAAGCCCACCGTCAACGAACTGATTGGACCTTATCAGTGTGGCTTTAGGCTAGGCAAATCCACCATAGATCAGGTATTCACAATACGCCAAATCTTGGAAAAAACCCGCGAGAATAGAATCGACACACAACATCNCGCTGTATGGGACCGTTATAGGGAACTTAAGAAGGAAGCGAGACGTATTTGCCGCAATAAGGAGAGAGAGGTCGAAATACGTGAGTGCGAAGAGCTTGAAACGCTAGCCGACAAGAAAAACGATTGAAAATTTTACCAGAGGGTTAGGCAACTTACGGAAGGTTTCAAGACCAGGGCGAACTCCTGTAAGAAAAACAATGACGACCTAGTAACTGATGTCTCGAGCGTACTTAAATTATGGAGAGGCACTATTTAACCCTACTGAAAGTAACAGCGCTGAAATTAGTGGAGAAGACGAACCCGACCCCCAGTCGAAGACGAAGGAGTCGATGTTTCCCCTCCTGACTATGACGAGGTACGAATAGCGATAACGCGCTGGAAAAAAACAACAAAGCTGCTGGAGCTGACAACCTGCCAGCTGATCTATTAAAGTACGGTGGCGCGGAGTTGATAAGGTGCATGCATCAACTCTTATGCAGAATATGGTCAGATGAACGCATGCCCGACGACTGGAATTTAAGTGTGATCTGCCCAATCCACAAGAAAGGCGATCCCGCCATTCTAAGGATAGGTTATAAGGTCTTATCGAGTGTATTGTGCGAAAGACTCAAGCCCACCGTCAACGAACTGATTGGACCTTATCAGTGTGGCTTTAGGCTAGGCAAATCCACCATAGATCAGGTATTCACAATACGCCAAATCTTGGAAAAAACCCGCGAGAATAGAATCGACACACAACATCTATTTGTCGATTTCAAAGCCGCTTTTGACAGCACGAAGAGAAATTGTCTTTATGCCGCGATGTCTGAATTTGGTATTCCCGCGAAAGTAATACGGCTGTGTAAAATTACGTTGAGCAACACCACCAGCTCCGTCAAATAGGGAAGAAGCTCTCTGAGCCGTTTGATACCAAACGAGGATTCAGACAAGGTGACTCTCTCTCATGCGATTTCTTTAATCTGATGTTGGAGAAGATAATAAGACCCGCAGAACTGAACCGCTCAGGCACAATACTTTACAAGAGCGTACAACCAGATACAAGTAGACGACGTCGTTAATTTGGGAACCATCATTAACACCAATAATAATGTCAGCCATGAAATCCAACGGAGAATCACGCTTGTTAACAAGTGCTACTTTAGACTGAGTAGGCAATTGAGAAGTAAAATCCTCTCTCGTCGTACAAAGATCACACTCCATAAGTTACTCACCTGTGCTGGTGTATGTCGCGCAGGTATGGACAATGAAAACGTCTGATGAAGCGGCTCTTGGAGTTAGTCCAGCCACTAAGTCGAAACTAATAAAGTTGCAACTTAAATTTAAGTACCAACTTAAAATTCACTTCTATTCAGTCGCATTTCAGACTTCTACTATGTAGTTTTAACTTAGTTTTACGATATTGCAAAACGAGTGTAAAATGTATCGATTTTTCTTTACGATATTTTGGAAAAATTACTTTTTTATTAAATAATGTCAAGTTTGATCATCCGTTTATATAATTTTTACTTTCATTGCATGTTTGTGCAAAAGAATAAGGTATAAGTTTCTTGTTAATGTGTGAAATAGCCAGAACAACCGCAGTGATGTGAAGTCGATGTTTATCGAAAGCATGCTGCGAAACATTCAAACACATATCTAAATGTTGTGCCATAATTTGCTTTAAAAGAACAAGTTTGAAATTGACTTATTATTTGAGCATTTATATATGTAATTAATTCCAATTATAAAATTGTGATGTAGCCTTATTCGAATTGTAATACGCATTTAACTTCATCTTCCGATTCAAATGGATCGCTCTTTGTAAATTTCAATTGGAGATCATTCAATATTATCAAAATCACGCTCTGCCAACTTAATTTTTACATATTTCGCCCTTTTTCCTTAATTTAATAAAATACTTCTTCCTAGTTACGATTTAATTGCAGCTGCAGCCGAAACTAAATTTTAAGTTGGTACTTAGCCAGAAAAGTCGAAACTAAAAGCGCAAACAGTCAACGACATAGCGTAGACGTAGGTTGACGCAAACACGATCTAGCTTATGGGATTCGAGTGTTAACGAAAACTCACCACCGCATGGCGGTGACGTTGCCGTTGCTTCTCTCTCTCTCTATCAACAGTAAATTTTATATGCTACTACGTACGTCAACCTACATCATTGACTAACTGAGCTTTAAGGCGACTATGAATAGCTCTAGTTGTAACTTCGACTTATGCTATGTTCTGACCGACATCGAAAACATGTTAACGTTGCGCTAAAACTGGTTTTCGACCTAAAACTTGTGTTTGCGTCCATGTAAAATCTGTCAAACGAAAACCAATTTTCACTGAAAACTACTTGAAAACTCACGTTCCACTCATTCCAATCGGTGTCTTCACTAGTTTTTTTCGATTATTTATCGAAGTGGAAGTCATATTTAATCATTTTTAATACGCCATTTCGGATTTATTGTTAATTGGCTGGCCAAAGTAAAATAAGAATGAAAGTAAGAGGTTGCTAATGAAAAGAAAATGAGGGAAAAGCATTTTGGTTTGGTTTTTGCGTAGCGAAACTGTAATCAGAGGACGTAATAAATGTCAACGAAAACACTAACAGCCGGTGTGAACAGTCTTCAGCCCACAATCCCAAAACTCGTTTTCAAAGTGTTTTCGTTGTCGGTCAGAACATGGTATTAGTTGTGGAATAAATATGACTATGAATATGCGCCACAGTATTTAAACGGAGCGCTTGTAAATCAGCTTGATCTCTAAGGGCCGTTTGCACCATGTCTAGTTAACGCTAACTGGAGGTACATCCTTCAGTTAAGCACGTTAACTGCTTTATCGATCACTTGTTATATGATGGGTGTCGATAACGTCGATAAAGATGTTTAACTGGGAGTTAGAATTAACTAGACATGGTGCAAACGGCCCTAAGTAGTATTCAAACCAAACTTACGGTGAATAAGTTTATATAAATATATATTTTTTAAATAAGTAAATAATCAGACGGCGCATAAATTTCTGGCCTTTGGTTTAACTTTCAACTGTGACAACTTCTGTTNTATTCAAACCAAACTTACGGTGAATAAGTTTATATAAATATATATTTTTTAAATAAGTAAATAATCAGACGGCATAAATTTCTGGCCTTTGGTTTAACTTTCAACTGTGACAACTTCTGTTATACTATGTCTCCATTGTGAGATTTAATGAAGATTTAGCCCTCTGACGAGATTTGACGTTAAATCTTTTGAGATTTACCATATAAAAGTAAATCTCGAAAGGCAGTAGATTTAAGTTAAATCTTCGTAAAATCTTCAATGATATTGATCAATAAGTACAATTTGTTGGATGTGGCAACCACAAATTCACATGCCATAAGTCAAATGACATTTGTGTTTTAAATATACAGTTGAGGACATTGAAATCTAGCCTATCATAAGAACAAGTATATCATGAATTTTCGTATTTTTAGGGATTTTTATATTTTTGTTAGTTTGGGAGGAAAATTAGTAATACATATTTACATAACTTTGGTTGTAATAAATTAAGAAAATATTTGGGCAATTCACAAGGTGTTGTGAAGTNCTTGATATACAAACCCTTGGTGGTTGCCATAGAAGTTATTGAGCAAAAAGTTAAAAAGTTACCATATTATTTTTAATAAATTCTTAATGTAAATGGAAAAAAGTAAAAAACACGGAGCACGGAGATTTTAAATTTAAAAAAGAAATCGGAGTAATCGACTCCGATCGGAGCAAAGTCCCGTCTGACATAATGAAACCGCGTTTCCTGTCGAAAAACTTATTACTGAGAATATTTACATTTTACAGTTTATTTAATCCTCCCATTCGGCTTTGTTTACTTTTACTTAAGAAATTTCATCGTCGCCGGGAATGCGGAATCTTGTATTATATCATTCTTTGTTACCATATAAGTGTTTAGCGTTGGACAATTTTTGCTCTTAAAATTAAGGCAATTATGTCAAGCAAAAATAAAACCACTCAAAAACGCGAAAATGTGGTTGATTTCAGACCTAGAGTGGTAGATGTGGCAGATGCTCAATAAAGTGGAAGATCTACCACAATGTGGTAGAAGTACGATCACTGGTCCAAATGAACTCTCATGCTTTCGGCAACCGTCCAAGTGAGCTCTCATGATTTCGGCAACCGGCCAAATGCAGTATTGTGCTTTCGGCAGTCAATAAAATACGGCGGTTGCCAACGCGAATTTATACNCCAAATGAACTCTCATGCTTTCGGCAACCGTCCAAGTGAGCTCTCATGATTTCGGCAACCGGCCAAATGCAGTATCGTGCTTTCGGCAGTCAATAAAATACGGCGGTTGCCAACGCGAATTTATACAAGGTGGTGTTGTAAAATCAGCTGATTTTTCGTCTTACATGTATTTTGTTTTTGCTTTTACTGATTTGACAGTACACCCATCAAAAGCAAAAACCAAATACATGTAAACTTTGGAGCGAATTGAGATTTGACATAACACCCTCAATACAAAATACATATGGTTGTCGTTGTTGTAATCTAAATTCGCCAGTAACACTACCTTGTATAAATTCGCCTTGGTGGTTGCTGGTTTCGTGCACGTTCACTCGGAATACTGGTTTGCCGAAGTCAACATCAGTATGAGCTGTTACAAGTATCGTTCACTTGCGGTGGCTGTATTTGCAAGCTCTCCGTTCGTTCATCCGCACTGTCGTCAATTGTCACAGTTCAATTGTCATTATCGTGTCATCAACTGTTGTCATAGGTATGCACAGTCAATAATGATNCAAGGTGGTGTTGTAAAATCAGCTGATTTTTCGTCTTACATGTATTTTGTTTTTGCTTTTACTGATTTGACAGTACACCCATCAAAAGCAAAAACCAAATACATGTAAACTTTGGAGCGAATTGAGATTTGACATAACACCCTCAATACAAAATACATATGGTTGTCGTTGTTGTAATCTAAATTCGCCAGTAACACTACCTTGTATAAATTCGCCTTGGTGGTTGCTGGTTTCGTGCACGTTCACTCGGAATACTGGTTTGCCGAAGTCAACATCAGTATGAGCTGTTACAAGTATCGTTCACTTGCGGTGGCTGTATTTGCAAGCTCTCCGTTCGTTCATCCGCACTGTCGTCAATTGTCACAGTTCAATTGTCATTATCGTGTCATCAACTGTTGTCATAGGTATGCACAGTCAATAATGATAAGCGAAAAGCTCGTTTTAACTGCCAATTGCGGCGAAAGTTTCTCTACAGTGAAACAGCTGTTTTTTGTTTACATTTTAATTGTTCTTTATAACCGCCACTGCAACAGACGGGATTTCTTTTAAATAAAATACACCGCGTNAGGCTATGTGCTGGTGTTCGTTCATCCGCACTGTCGTCAATTGTCACAGTTCAATTGTCATTATCGTGTCATCAACTGTTGTCATAGGTATGCACAGTCAATAATGATAAGCGAAAAGCTCGTTTTAACTGCCAATTGCGGCGAAAGTTTCTCTACAGTGAAACAGCTGTTTTTTGTTTACATTTTAATTGTTCTTTATAACCGCCACTGCAACAGACGGGATTTCTTTTAAATAAAATACACCGCGTGACAATTGATTATAAACATGACAATAGTTATAGCGGAGAATTTTTTCCAGTGCACGCGAATAAGGCTGTTAGACTATGTTCAAACAGGCACCTAATTGGCAATTAGGAACATTTTCACCAATTTTGGTACGCACGCAGTCGAATTTGTTGCTAGCATCTGATCTGAGAACAAAAATCGGAAATTGAGTTTTCTTCATGCCTACGCTGTTCAATTTCGGTTCGTCACATAAAAGTTGTATGCCCTACAAGAACAGTTATAGTAATTTGATTGATCATTAATTAGTCTGTTCCTTTGAACTTCGAACTAAAACCTGTGGAACTGTCAAACAACAATTTTACTCTCTCAAATGAGAGTATAAGGAGAACAGAAGTGAATGGGAACGCAAAAAGCACTATTTCCTGGTAAAATGTCAGTCGGTTTGTTTACATGTCATTTGTACAACACTTATTTGGCTGAAATATCACTAACTAAGAGCGTGTGTGAATCGGAAACAAAGTTCTATGGGGAAAGCTGTTGAGTAATATGTTTACTATGGCGAGACAGTTTTGCCAATCTGCTGTGTGAAATGAAATCTTTTTTGACAGTAGTAAATTTTTGATAGCCGCAGATTTATGCGGAATAAAATATTACAAATTGAAGTGAAATTAATATTTTAAGAAAACGTTTACCACTGTTGATTGCAATTCATCAATCCAAGCTTTTATTTGAGGAAAAATTACACATATCAACAATCTTTGTGATTGTCAAAATTGTCTATGCATTTGTCAAAAATTTTACTAGCCTCATGAGCTACTGAAATTTTCTTCACCTCATAGTTGTCAAAAATTTACTCGCCGCGAACTTTGTTACCGATTCACACACGCTCTAATTATTAAAATCTATACATATTCAAATATTTCGTTGTTTACTTCCATTTTTGTACAAATGTAAGGTTCTTTGCTTACACCGCTTTCTGTTTTTGTTTGCACATGCAAATCAGCTGATCGTTTGACACATTTCATGAACTTACAGGAAAAAAAAAACTCCGGACTAAATCCTGTAACTTCTAACTAGGTACAGTTGCTCAGTTACTCTCTCAAGTGTTCCCACGTACAGGGTTTATGTCAATAGGAACAACTTCCTGTAAGTTCTAATTAAATCCTTTAAACCGAGCTGCTATTCGAACAGACTACATGTGATACTCACTGGCGATGCATGATGCAATAATACAGGGTGTTGACGGTTGGCAACTTCTCGCTCCAATTCAGCCATATTGACTGCCTTAGCTGAAACAGTGTTACTTTTTTAACAATTCTTTGCCTTATAATACAGTTGAATTTTCTTTTATTTTTTCTCAGTATACACATTTTGTTTTCTCAANAACAATTTTACTCTCTCAAATGAGAGTATAAGGAGAACAGAAGTGAATGGGAACGCAAAAAGCACTATTTCCTGGTAAAATGTCAGTCGGTTTGTTTACATGTCATTTGTACAACACTTATTTGGCTGAAATATCACTAACTAAGAGCGTGTGTGAATCGGAAACAAAGTTCTATGGGGAAAGCTGTTGAGTAATATGTTTACTATGGCGAGACAGTTTTGCCAATCTGCTGTGTGAAATGAAATCTTTTTTGACAGTAGTAAATTTTTGATAGCCGCAGATTTATGCGGAATAAAATATTACAAATTGAAGTGAAATTAATATTTTAAGAAAACGTTTACCACTGTTGATTGCAATTCATCAATCCAAGCTTTTATTTGAGGAAAAATTACACATATCAACAATCTTTGTGATTGTCAAAATTTTCTATGCATTTGTCAAAAATTTTACTAGCCTCATGAGCTACTGAAATTTTCTTCACCTCATAGTTGTCAAAAATTTACTCGCCGCGAACTTTGTTACCGATTCACACACGCTCTAATTATTAAAATCTATACATATTCAAATATTTCGTTGTTTACTTCCATTTTTGTACAAATGTAAGGTTCTTTGCTTACACCGCTTTCTGTTTTTGTTTGCACATGCAAATCAGCTGATCGTTTGACACATTTCATGAACTTACAGGAAAAAAAAAACTCCGGACTAAATCCTGTAACTTCTAACTAGGTACAGTTGCTCAGTTACTCTCTCAAGTGTTCCCACGTACAGGGTTTATGTCAATAGGAACAACTTCCTGTAAGTTCTAATTAAATCCTTTAAACCGAGCTGCTATTCGAACAGACTACATGTGATACTCACTGGCGATGCATGATGCAATAATACAGGGTGTTGACGGTTGGCAACTTCTCGCTCCAATTCAGCCATATTGACTGCCTTAGCTGAAACAGTGTTACTTTTTTAACAATTCTTTGCCTTATAATACAGTTGAATTTTCTTTTATTTTTTCTCAGTATACACATTTTGTTTTCTCAAAAAGGTATTTATCTTATTTTATTTTATTTTATTACAAATATACTATAAAAAAGTAAATTTTGTTTAGAAGAAATAATGAAATTTTATATTGGTCCCCCAAATGGGGATTATTTTCTTCCTGTTTTTCTTCTTATTCTACTGAGCTAAGGCAGTGTCAAATCNTTACCACTGTTGATTGCAATTCATCAATCCAAGCTTTTATTTGAGGAAAAATTACACATATCAACAATCTTTGTGATTGTCAAAATTGTCTATGCATTTGTCAAAAATTTTACTAGCCTCATGAGCTACTGAAATTTTCTTCACCTCATAGTTGTCAAAAATTTACTCGCCGCGAACTTTGTTACCGATTCACACACGCTCTAATTATTAAAATCTATACATATTCAAATATTTCGTTGTTTACTTCCATTTTTGTACAAATGTAAGGTTCTTTGCTTACACCGCTTTCTGTTTTTGTTTGCACATGCAAATCAGCTGATCGTTTGACACATTTCATGAACTTACAGGAAAAAAAAAACTCCGGACTAAATCCTGTAACTTCTAACTAGGTACAGTTGCTCAGTTACTCTCTCAAGTGTTCCCACGTACAGGGTTTATGTCAATAGGAACAACTTCCTGTAAGTTCTAATTAAATCCTTTAAACCGAGCTGCTATTCGAACAGACTACATGTGATACTCACTGGCGATGCATGATGCAATAATACAGGGTGTTGACGGTTGGCAACTTCTCGCTCCAATTCAGCCATATTGACTGCCTTAGCTGAAACAGTGTTACTTTTTTAACAATTCTTTGCCTTATAATACAGTTGAATTTTCTTTTATTTTTTCTCAGTATACACATTTTGTTTTCTCAAAAAGGTATTTATCTTATTTTATTTTATTTTATTACAAATATACTATAAAAAAGTAAATTTTGTTTAGAAGAAATAATGAAATTTTATATTGGTCCCCCAAATGGGGATTATTTTCTTCCTGTTTTTCTTCTTATTCTACTGAGCTAAGGCAGTGTCAAATCGAGCTGTTACAACTGATACCACCTTTTTATTACCTTCCTTTTATTAGCTCGGGATGTAACTATGTAATATTGATGCGCCTAAAAGATGCAGGGATTTCTATTCTCAAGTTACATACCTGATGACAGTACGAATGGCAATTATATTAGGGAAGTTTTAGTTTTTTAAACTATAATTTTATTTGAAATTTTGTTGCGAACGATCTTCCAGATTTTATTATATTGCATCATGCTGGCGATGGGGATCTCAATCAAGTACTTCCATCAACTTTTTGAGAGCAGTATGAAAAACGTGATGAAAAAATTTGCGTACATATGACTTACCGTCTTCCTTCAACTTATGTCCTTATGTATTGTTCTCCTTTTAGCCAACGCAAAATTTGCAAATGCGTTAGTAAGATAAATGAGAATGTGTTAGTTTCCATTACACAAAATTTTGGACAGTAAATTGGTGCCGTTATTAGGTTGACCTGTAACACACTTACCTCTACATACATAAGCAAACAATTCAAAGTGTTCATTCTTTATTCGAAAGTGAGACCAAAATTCAGATTTACAGCCCTATTCTGCAACTCTTTCGTATTCGGATTCGTATTTTTCCGAATCGTATTTTCGAACTTTCGAAATGCGTAACAATGACATACCTAAAAACGAATGAGCATGGGCGTAGCCAGGTAGGGGCAGGGGGGTGCTCCCCCCCCTAACTTTCAAATTTTCCTTATATATATATAAAATAGTACCCTGAAATGCCAGCTTAATAGGGTCGAGCCGCGCCCCCCCTCCCCCCCTAAATTTCATTCTGGCTACACCGATGCGAATGAGTAAGCTTTTTTGCGTAATTTTGTACGAAAACAATTCTGTGTCGGAGGCGAAATAAAAGATGTAAATCGATGTGTGTTTGCTAGAAATATTGGTGGTGTTCATTTAAACAGATAAATTTGCCTTTTGCATATACGTATATTTTTATCCACTGCTTTATATAAACGATCAAAAAAGAATATTTGTTACCCCTTATCGAGAAACTTGGGTCCGGTTTAGTTAATGTACAACGATTTTCGGTTGTTGTGTCCAAACGCATAACCCGAATACAAAAACTTTAACACACACGTGTAATAAAAGGATTCATATTTTATTTAAGATAAATGTTTCGAATTTCCTACCACTAGCTTATTAATAAACTCGGTTTGCACTACGCACTGTTTTGCAAATTTCGTCGTGGGTTCTGCGCAAAAACACTGTGGACGGCGTAGCCGTAGTGATATGCACAAGAAATGTTGTATACCTTTGGCATGCAGAAGCCCCTCTTCCCCGCAACACTGAAAGGAGAATTCTACTTAGTAAGGGTTAAAATCCCTAAGCGCGGCCGAAGGCAGAAGCAAGCGCAACAGGTGGTGGACCTAACAAAGTGCATGTTTTCAATGGCTTGGAAGAAGCTGTTATTGCATTAACTGGATTGAGACCAGAGCTTCAGGCATAGGAGGAGATCTGGCTTGTGGTTCAACTATTCAACCAGAAGTTGACTTAGAGGCGCCCATGGTTACTATGCTCGACAGCTCCGCATACCTTTGTGAATCCATTGCCATAGCGCCCGCTTTCTCTGCTGCTATAATTGCAAATACATCAGAATCCATAATCTTCCTCAAAAAATTTAAAATTAACCAATTTTGCGATAAACAAGTACATGATGAGTGTTTTTTTTTATTCCTTTCCACTTTGTTTTCCTTCATTCAGCTTTCTTCGAAAAACAACTGATAGCTGGCAATGCTGCACATATTTCCGCAAGGGTTGCAGCATGTGGATTTTTCGTTTTTCGCAGCGTAGCTACGAATTACAAATTACGAAAGTTCGGGTTCTAGAATAGGGGGGTTAATTTTCTCAATTTGGTGTCGATGTTGGGAATATCGAGTCTTTTTATCCCGCTATTGATGGATCCCGATACAGCGAAACCTTAATTGGCCATTCAAATACAATTTTCCTCGCTTTGCTTGACAGTTCAAACTTTGACAACAAAGCGTGAAACGCTGAAGGTATGCTACAATAAACGCTTTGACAGCTATTGCGTTCTCCTTTTCCTCCATTTATTTATCTGTAAAATAGATAACGATATAATAATATGCGTTAATAATAGCAATAAAAATTCCTATTTATCCTATTTTTGTCATTAAATGCAAATGCAAGCGCACGAGAAAAGATACATGTAGACAGCTTATTGCCAAAGCGGGCAAAAGTTGAGAGTTGCCCAAGATTTTGTTTCGTTTTGCTTTGCTTTGCTTCAAACGTTTTTTATGTGAGCATACTCATGCATATGCCTACATCGATCTTATATGTCAAAGCAAAGAACTATCAAGGAAAGCGAAGAAAGTTGTATGTGAATCAGCCTTAAACGAGTACTCTATCGATACTTTCGGTTCAATATCGTGTTCCTATCCAAATATTAGTTGCGTTCCATATGCTTCACGATTTGCGGGAAAAGCTGTTTTCGCCATTAATAAAGCTTATGGAAGGTGGCCACATGGAACAGCTTCCTGCAAATAGTAAACCATCTGGAACGCCAGTATTGTGATAAAAGCTTTGTTTCTTAACAGATAATTATCACTAATTTCTTCTGGAAAGCGTTTCTTAACCCAAAAAACTAGCAGAAACTAGCCGCTCTCTCTCGTTCTTATGCTCTTCTTTTTTTTGGCTCTCCTGCTAATTTCTACTAGTAAAATTTTTATTAGCAGAAACTAGCAGCTGTCAAAATGGATAAAGTATAATTCGCTCCAAATATTTTCAATAGTCAAATACACCGATCTGCTGATTACTTGCTAGTTCCTGTTAGTTTTGCGTTTCTCTACTTTTCCATTTTTTCGCTCTCTATGAGCTAAATTCTTTCAATTTTCTCATTATTCTTCTTCCTAATAATTATCTGCTAGAAAAGAAAAGAAAAGCAACAAAGCCAAATATTGAACGTGTAGTGCTCGCCAAAGACTATTAGTGATTTGTATCAATTTGGCAGCACTATTTAGTTTGACATTTGGTTCGATTTTTCTACGCAGACGGATCGTTCATTTCACGGTTGACATTTTTCGGTGGTGCGAATTTATATACGATTTATATATTATTCGATTTAATTATAAACGTGAACATCAAACTGAGAAATTGTATATATCTTATTTGTAAAAATAGTTAAAGATGGCTGCTCTCTTGACTCGTGCGGGTATTTTTACTGAAATTGTGAATCCAAAGGTCGGACAAAAGGTATGGTGAAAACTTTTCCAAGATTTTACATAATGGTTGAGTGGTGGATTGTTTGTTCTTGAGTTGAAGGTGAAGGTGGTTAATTGTCGAAGCCCGAGTTTTATCAATTTTTGATAGAGGAAGCTCAGCTGTTTGTGGTTTTATCCGTGACGTAATACTCTTCATTCACTTGGACTTAATTTTTATAACATACACATTTCAATAAGTAGGGTAGGAAAAATAAGGGGAAATGTTTAGTAGCGCTCACATCGTTTTTGGGGTGGGGGCGGAGGGGCCAGGGGCGGTGCCCCCCAAACCGCCCCCACTAGAAAGGGGACAGTCCCCGCTTTCTAACAAGGCGTATCCCCCCTTTTTTTTTGGATCGGGCCACCCCTATGGACGGAATTCCCCGAAATAGTTGTGAGAGCTACTAAACCCCACCCAAAATAAGGAAATCGCTAGGGAATTACTAAGGTGAAATCTTCGGTTATTTGTGTAATGATTGGGAAATGTTTAGCTATTTGTACAACGATTTAGGGGTGGGGGAGGTGGTGTGGGCCCCACAAATCCCCCCTTAAAGAAAGAGGATTGTCGCCGCTTTATGAAAAGTCACCCCTCCCCTCCCAACCCCACCCCCAGACCTCCGGGGAGCTGTTTGAAAATAGGGGAATTTTAGATTTTTTGCAAGGAAAAAACATAGTTAAACTTGCGTCCGAAGAAGGGGGGCAGAACACCTTTTGCAGAGAACACCTTTCTGCGTAGGCGGCCTTCGGCAGGGCTTAGGGATTATAACCCTTACTACGTGGATTTTCCTTTCTGTGTGATATAACCTTGGGGAAAGGATGTGGTAACTAGAATTCCCTTTCTGTGTGGCAAACCTGGGGCTGCCGCCGCAGTGATGTCTATTTTGGTTACTGGGTGTTTTATAAAAATATCTTGTATATAAAAATGTATATACAAATTTATAACAAAAATTTGCAACAAATACCATATTTCCAACCGACATTATTGTTAAATTAATGCACAGATTTAGTANTACTACGTGGATTTTCCTTTCTGTGTGACATAACCTTGGGGAAAGGATGTGGTAACTAGAATTCCCTTTCTGTGTGGCAAACCTGGGGCTGCCGCCGCAGTGATGTCTATTTTGGTTACTGGGTGTTTTATAAAAATATCTTGTATATAAAAATGTATATACAAATTTATAACAAAAATTTGCAACAAATACCATATTTCCAAGCGACATTATTGTTAAATTAATGCACAGATTTAGTAAATTAAATTTTTGTAATAAAGCGTGAACTGTTGTCTACAAGTGTGTGTAAACGTTTTTTGATTCGACTCACGCGTTTGGGCACAGCAACCCAAAACATAGTACAAACTCTCAAACCCAGTGGCGGACCCATGATTCAATAATACAAGGTTAGATCACAGCGCACGGCAGTGCGCGCTAGTGACGAAAGCAGCAACAGTAGCATGCTGAAATGACTCGCTTATATGTATATACACGTGATTTGGAAGTTTTTATCCAGACGTCCAATCGACATGTTATCGTCGTTCCCACGACAGTCGGGTCTACGTAACCGGAACGACCCAGATAGATATATATGGCCAAGGACTGCCACCACTCCAGCAACACTCCCCAAAATCTCTTTGGGGAATTTGTATGCTGTTACAACAACAACACAACATGTTATCGTTGGAAAGGTCTTGCAGAGTGTGTCCAGAAAATGTATTCAAGCTTCATCAACAATTAACCGGATTCTTAAAAATCAGGCTAAAGTGTTGCGAAACAAAAAACGTTTTTTTGCTTTTGCCGGTTTAAGGGGGCATGTAGGCACACCCAACATATTTAGTGTTATTCTATAGGCCAATACCTTTCAAACGATACCTTATATATTAAGTTCCGGCCACTAGTTGGAAAGATATAGAGGTAAATGTGTTTTGGTTCGTGTCTCCACTACGAGATGCTTTGGTATGTGTGCGGCGTCTGTACGTACCATCATTTAATTTTTTTTTCAAACTTTCAGGAATTAAAGTACACAAAAAACTAAGAAGGTTTTGTTCAAGGATGTTTTGATTCATATGCCTGTGTGGGCGTGGCTGCTACCTGATATTCGAAAAAAGGCAAATTTTTTTAAACTACCACTGAGGCCGCACTACTCCATGTCATTGATGTGGATATCAGTAGAAGGGTCTTCAAACAAGCTANGTACCATCATTTAATTTTTTTTTCAAACTTTCAGGAATTAAAGTACACAAAAAACTAAGAAGGTTTTGTTCCAGGATGTTTTGATTCATACGCCTGTGTGGGCGTGGCTGCTACCTGATATTCGAAAAAAGGCAAATTTTTTTAAACTACCACTGAGGCCGCACTACTCCATGGCATTGATGTGGATATCAGTAGAAGGGTCTTCAAACAAGCTATCTAACGCTATCTTTTGTGTTTATAAAATATAAATACGCCATAACGTTATCGCCTGAAAACTAAATATCAGGCTGCTGCAAATAGAGATTTTGGGCATTTTCTCAAAAACTGCTCAGTCGATTTTATTCTAGGTTTCCACAAGTCTAACCCAAAACCTTAGCTTTCATCTGGTATATAGTTTATATCTGGGAAAACTCTTGTTGTGGAGATATTGCTATTCAAATTGAAAAAATATCGCTCCAAAAAGGGTCAAATGGTTAAAAATTAACATATCCGTCTAATTTGGTTACTTTAAGATATAAAAATAACATACCCAGTTCCCCGAAAAAATCGCCCATTCCATTGTTAAATCGATTTCATGAATTTTATTTACAAAAAAATTGGCGATTTTTGGGGTTTTTTTTTAGAAATTGCGCTTTTTTTTAAAACAATCTGGACACCCTGACTCTGGTTATGCCATCCACAGTATTTTTGCACGGAACACCTTTGCGAATTGGCCGCCTTACGTCGTGTTTAGGAAAAATAACCCTCTCATTTATTAACAAATTTGTGCTCGGAAATTTGATATTTTTGTTTTGAATTAAAGTTTAATCCTTTGATTATACGTACATATATGTTAAATTTTGTTGATTCGGGTCACGCGTTTAGATACAACCTAAAATCATTGTACAAATACCCGAATCGTACCCTTTGTAACAAGTCATTATATTGAATTCAATTTATTTGAATGTTTTGTAGATTCTTGCACTTGCGACCGCTGGTAATTTGCAGAAGAGGAGTCTCAATGTACAGGAGCACGTTTCTTACACTCTACTCAATGAAGCAGGAATCCCAACACCAAAGTAAGTTAAATTTAGTTCTTACTCCCAAGATTCCATATACCCCTGTTCAGAAATGCGCACCAAATGCGCCAAAAATTTTGCACATAACTCTTATATCGCACCTTATTAAGCTTATAAAATTTATATTTATATATACAGTGGTCCACAAAATAATAGGAGTGCGTTATTTTTGTCAGTTTTTGCTATTTGCCTTTTGTTTACTTAATGTTTATTATTTTTATACAAAAGTCAAGCTGGGTATACAACAAACAACGAATAAATTCATATTTCATTCTTTGTACAAAAAGTATTAAAATTCTGTAAATTTTCACCAAAATATCAAACTTTTTAATCAGAATCTTCAGAGAAAATTCTGGTATGCAGTTTTATAGCCCATTCAATTCTAGTCTGAAGAAGTGCAAGTTTCAAGCTGCTAAAAAATTCCGTTGATTTTTGGCAATTTTTTTTGCTGGCACTGTCCCCATATAAAAGAAAATTGTCGAACATACTTTGTATGGAAAAAACGTGAAACACCTTCAACCGAAAAAATTCTCAAAAATCAACGGAATTTTTTAGCAGCTTGAAACTTGCACTTCTTCAGACTAGAATTGAATGGGCTATAAAACTGCATACCAGAATTTTCTCTGAAGATTCTGATTAAAAAG
>NW_016158461.1:42965-60859 GCF_001687245.7 Rhagoletis zephyria
AAATTTTGGTGAAAATTTGCAGAATTTTTATAATTTTTGTACAAACTTGAAAATGTAAATTTATATGGTGTTTGTTGTATTACCAGCTAGGCTTTTACAAAAAAATACGAAACATTAAATAAACTAAAGACAAATAGCCAAAACAGGTTAAAATATCCCACTCCTATTATTTTGTAGACAACTGTAGTATATAACTCATAATGCCTCGGATTATTTAACATATTGAACTTTTTGAAAAATTTATTTCTAAGGTTCTTTAGACGATTGAGCTCTCTCGAGAACCATGGGCGTTTATAAGGATGCTTTGAATAAATAGGAACACGTTGTTTACATAATTCAACAGTATTTTTAAATACTCTGAAACAGTCGGCAACATCACCACCCCCTATGATAATGTCCCAATTTATTCCAGATAAGATATAATTTAAAGTCCGAAAATTACAACGATTATAGTGAAAAGACATCTTAGGATTCTCCCTAGGAATCTCTAAAAACACTATAGACTCAACTTATAATATAAGTGGAAAGTGATGTAAGTTAGGCGCGGAAATAGCTGACGGCGGGGGATATAACTTAAACTTAATATCATGACTTAGAAAAATAAGATCTAGTAGACGATTCAAAGTATTATGGAAAATATTAACTTGAACTAGCTCAATACCCAAGAAATTATCAACTAAATATGTTTCTGATGAATTACTCACCTTAGTGGGACTTAAAAATAAATTATTGTCTAAAACGGCCCAATTTAAATTATTTAGATTGTAGTCTCCAACACACAAAGCTTATGCTCTCCAGTCTCGTTGTGAAGCGCTAGTATATTGTCTACGTGAGCTTTGTAGGTGGATTCATCACTGCATGGCGGTATGTAGGACACACGGATGTGATTTAGACCGAAATTACTGTGAAGGCGCACACAGAGTTAATCAAACCGAGAGTTATCATCCTTTAGTGGGACGGAAAAAGCTAGTATATTACATCGCGTAGCTTTAAGTACACCGCCTTCTATACTAAGACCCGTTTTGTTCGGATCTATGTCTTTACGAAAAACATCATACAATTTTGGATCAAACAACTCGGCGTCAAAAAATTGAGCATTAAGATAAGTTTCTGTTATTACGAATATATCATACTCACAAAGTGAGCTAAATAGACGTACATCTTCTGCCTTGGTTCTAAGACCTAAAGCATTTTGAAAATATATTTTTATGATCTTGTTGGCCGACGAATTATTAGAGGGTATTTCAAAGTTTCTTGCATTTGTTGTACACCTTTTTGAAAAAAAACGGAACATTTGTATCAATTGTAGTTTAGAAATACGAGATACTGATGCTTTGCATTGATGCATTTCCGATTAGGTACTTACTGGTAATGATATCCGAAAATCCGGGTGCTCCGTGGTCTAAAAAATCTGCATATTTTTTTAATCTAAACAGCACATGCATTGGTAGTTATGTTGTTGTAGCGGCCACAACAACCCCGCCCAGATCGGTAGATATCTCAGTCGTTGTCGTCAAGTTCCACTAACTGAAGGCCTAAGAAGCGTGCAGCCTCAATAGGGTTGGTCCACAGGGACAAAGGCGTTAGGGTTGTCGGGTTTTCCGGGCATACGAAGAGATGTTTCGAGTCATGGGGTGTCTCTCCGCATGCCGGACACTCATTTGACTAGTCTGCTCAGGTATGAGTTTAACCTTCTGCAGTACCCAGAATGAAGTTGGGCTATTGTGGTTCTAGTCTCCCGAGGTAGATGAAGCTCCGTCTCATCATGTCCGGGGTTTGTGCGCCTAGAACGGCATTTACAGGTCTGGAGTCTACATAACTCGAGACTGACTCTCTGTGAATGCCGCTCAAAGCCTGTCGATAAGCTGACGGGTCCAGAGGTTGTTAAATGAACCTCTGGACTTCGTCCGTCAGTTCGTAGCGATGCCCCCTGACGTGCCTGGGTGAGGGCTCTTCTGCAAGCAGTTGCCTATTTGGGTGACCACGTCTATGGCTCCCAACAAGAAACTGCTTGCGGAGCATTGTGTTATGCTCCTTTTCGGGAGCAATTTCGTCTCGTCGAGCAGGTGGTGTTCTGGCGAAAGTAGAGAGATCNATCATGTCCGGGGTTTGTGCGCCTAGAACGGCATTTACAGGTCTGGAGTCTACATAACTCGAGACTGACTCTCTGTGAATGCCGCTCAAAGCCTGTCGATAAGCTGACGGGTCCAGAGGTTGTTAAATGAACCTCTGGACTTCGTCCGTCAGTTCGTAGCGATGCCCCCTGACGTGCCTGGGTGAAGGCTCTTCTGCAAGCAGTTGCCTATTTGGGTGACCACGTCTATGGCTCCCAACAAGAAACTGCTTGCGGAGCATTGTGTTATGCTCCTTTTCGGGAGCAATTTCGTCTCGTCGAGCAGGTGGTGTTCTGGCGAAAGTAGAGAGATCCAGTCGCTGACCGTAGTGCGGTGTTTTGCGTCGTCTGCAGCTTTATCCACTGCGTCCTACTAGTCCCCGCCGACCACACTGGTGCTGCGTAATTTAAACCGGTCGGCCTATTGCTTTGTACGTTGCCAGCAACGTTTCTTTGCCTTTGCCCCAAGTACTGCCGGCTAGCGACTTGAGGACCTTGTTGCGGCTCTGTACTTCGTAGAAAATGGCGGTCGCGTGCGCAGAGAAGGAGAGCAGACTGTCGAAGGTTACTCCGAGTATTTACCATCGGAATTGATCGACGTGAATTCCCAGCGGTAGCATGACCTCCTTCGTCTAGGGGGTGAACAAGGTCGCAGAGGATTTTGTAGGGGAGAGGGTTAGGCTCCTTGNAGAAAATGGCGGTCGCGTGCGCAGAGAAGGAGAGCAGACTGTCGAAGGTTACTCCGAGTATTTACCATCGGAATTGATCGACGTGAATTCCCAGCGGTAGCATGACCTCCTTCGTCTAGGGGGTGAACAAGGTCGCAGAGGATTTTGTAGGGGAGAGGGTTAGGCTCCTTGCAGCGAAGAAGAGAGAAAGCTCGGAGAGTTACCCGTTTACTTTTGAACACAAGTCATCAATTTCATTCCCTGTCACCATGATCGAGCAATCGTCGGCGTAAGAGACAATCGAGACTCCCTCTGGTTGTTGAGGTAGCTTTGAAATGTAAAAATTAAACAGTAGTGGGAAAAGGACACCACCCTGTGGAACCCTCTGTTCCCACGACAGTCGGGTCTACGTAACCGGAACGACCCTGACTTATATCTGGCCAAGGACTGTCACTCCAGCAACTCTCCTCAAAAACTCTTTGGGGAATTTATATGCTGCTACAACAAAAACCCCTGTTTTATTTTTATGAATTTGCTCGATTTGTCTCTAAACATTACCGTCGAGTGTCGACCACTCAGATAATTCGTCGACCGCCGTATGAGCCTCCGTGGGAGAGAGGAAGCCTCTATATCTTTTAGCAGCGTGGAGTGGCTGACGGTGTCAAGAGCCTTGGATAGGTCCAACGCTATTAGACTAGTTCTTTCACAGGGACGGTTGCGGTTAAGGCCACGTGTTATCTGAGAGTTTATGGCGTTAAGTGCTTTTGTACTGTGCACTTTAAGGAAACCATGCTGATGCTTCGCTGGGGTCAGGGGGTTCGTGAAATACGGGAGCAGCAAGGCTCTAGTGTCTTTGCTACCGAGGAAAGGAGTGTTATCGACCGATAAGATTCTCCTTTGTTGGCTGGTTTCCCAGGTTTGAGCAGTGGGACCACTCTCCCCACCTTCTATATGACTGGGATGATGAGAGTGGCCATTGACATATTGAGGACCTCCGTTAGGTACGTTACTCCCGCAGGACCAAAATTTTTCTGCATCAACATGCATATTCCGTCGGGAACCATGGGTTTGGAGGCTTTCGCCTTCCCGATGGCCACCTCAACTTCACCGCTAGCAAGGAGGGCACAATTTGTTGGCAGTTTTGTGCAGCCTTCTGGTTACTCGACGCTGGGAAAGAAATTTCGACCCTGTCGTCGTGCTTTGTCGAATTGGGGAGTGACCTCACGGTTGACCAAAGCTTACTCACACCAGAGGTGAAATTACAAGTCTTTAGATGCTCTTCCCACTTTTTCCGCTTATGTACGTTCACAAGCTGCCAAATCTTCGTGATGTGATCCCTGATACGGGGGTTTCCAGGATTGGCCTGACGAAGGTTTTTGCGCTCATCGGCTAGAACAGCCGCTTCAGCAGGGAAGTTTGGACGGGGGTNAGTGATCCCTGATACGGGGGTTTCCAGGATTGGCCTGACGAAGGTTTTCGCGCTCATCGGCTAGAACAGCCGCTTCAGCAGGGAAGTTTGGACGGGGGTCCGGGACGCAGCCTGCCGGTACGAAGCGAGCTGCAGCAGCGTTGACAACCCTGCGGAACTTACGTTCACCAAGGTCGGTTGGTTTGGGGAGCGCAGCGAGGGTGCTCTCAGTAAATTCGGCGAAGCCTTTCCAATTAGCTTTAGAAAAGTTTATATAGGTCCGGTATTCCGCGGAAGCAAAGTCGGTTGGTATATTGATCGAGATGACTATGGGCAGATGGTCTGATACCAAAGTCAGCATAGGTCGCTATGATACGATGTTTATCAGATCAGCGCTGACTATTGTTATGTCTGGCGAGCTGCAGCAGCTGCCCATAATACTGGTGGGTGCGTCGTAGTTCATTGTGCAGAATGTCGAATCGTCTAACTGCTCGGCCAAGTCAATTCCCCTTCGATCGTTTGACAGGCTTGAGTGCCAAAGATCGTGGTGCGCATTAAAGTCACCTACTACCATACGGTTTTCACCTCTGAGGAGCGCACCTACATATATCAGGGTGATATCCTGCCTGCAGCAAGTGACAGGGGGTATGTAAACGTTAAATATTTCGAGCTCAACATCGCCTGACCGGATAGCAATGCCCTGACATTCTAGGGTGGTATCCCTGCGGTCGATATCTGCTTTAATAAGACGATACTGCACGGTGTGGTACGTGATGAACGCTAAGCCACCACCATGTATCTCGCTCGCGATCTCGACGGTGCACGTTGTATCCGGCGCAATTCAACAATGTCGAATTGCTGTGCAACTTCGTCTTTTGAACCGCAGCTATCAATATACCATGTCTTCCCATGAAGACGGTTGTCTCCTCGATTTTGCTCTGAAGTCCGTTACAGTTAAATTGAAAGAGCTTCATGTGGTTCGTGAGACGTGTTGTTATGCGGGGTGTGACCTTGCCGCCATTGGCTGTGTGCGCTGCTGTAGTAGTTGCCGCCCTGTGGTGGTAGTGGGTGGCGTCGCAATTGGGGTTTGCGACCAAGCGGCGCAACACGGGCCCTCGAAGTTTCTCGTCCAATCTCGCGTGGTGCGCAGACCTGAACATGCCCTAAAGTGGCACCAGCCAAGGCAACTGTTGTACGTGACTGATGTCACGTTACGGAATATCCTGGTCTGACATACCGTAAAGGCTGCTCTGTTTGAGAGGTGGTCCACTGCCGATGGGTTCGTAGTCCTGAGCAGACTCTGAGGTGACTCCACCTGTCGCAAGCATTAAGCTTGACTGAGGTGGAGTTGTGGTGAAGTCGTCTCCGGCATGCACAGCAGGTGTAGGTTTCTGACCCTGGGTTTGACTCGATGCCAGCCCTGAGCAGAAGAATGCGTAACAAATGTAGCCCTATGGGCGAACAACTGAGCTTCTTTGCCGACCTAAACGGGGTTAGATCGCCGAAACAACAGCCCTTGGTCGGGTAAAACCCGAGGCATTCCGGTACGTAGAACCAGTTGTCGTGGGAATGAATTGGTAGTTATCTTTAACTTTGGTATTTTAGCAAGATCATACTCTGCTCAATACGTATATGTACATAGCTGGCCATGGGTAAAGCAATCTTCTTGCTAGGGTCTGACCTTGAGACTAATTATTTATTGCTTTTGCGAACGCTGCAAATTTTGAATTGGCGACGTTTAAATAGAAAGGGAAGTGGTGATTCGCCGGGCTGTATATTTATACGGGGTAGTAAAACTCATTTTCCTTGTGAATCACATGTTTAAAGTCCATTAACTAACCCTTTATATGTACATATTTGTATTGCGGCATCCAAACAATTATATTTTAGTTCTTTAACTATTAGGCGAGACCATTTATTAATTGATTGGGTTACAAATCTGCATACTCAATCTGATTAAAAAGTTAGGAATATTCATGAAAATTTGCTCAATTTTCGCGAGTTTTGCGCAAAGTTTAGTAAATATATACGAAATTAGCGGAAAAATATTAGAATGAAAATTGATGCATATATTGTGAATACTTGTGCATACTTTGCTCCGGCAGTGTAGATCTTTTAAGCTTAAACTGTTTTGTCATTTGAGGGGATTTTTACCAAAAAATCCTATAAGAAACTATTTTGACTACAAAAAGAAAAATTTCCCTTTTTTTGTTTTTAATTAGATTCTGAGTATGCAGTTTTGTAGCCCATTGATTTCTAGTAAATAGAATAAAGTACAAGTTTCAATGGCTACGATTTATTTTTTAGAATTTTTGAAAAAGAACGAAATTTGAACGAAAGTTTGTTGATTTTTTTTAATATTGCACTAACTTGGAAACTTGAATTCACGCGGTTTTTTTTTTGTAAGAATAAACTATATTTTTATAAAAAAATAACCAAAATTAAATAACAACGAAAATAATACGTTAAAACTTGGCAAAAATTGGTTCGGCTATAATTTCTTGATCACTGTCTGTATTTTTTAATATCTTTAATTGGACATGCACATTCTACATACAGAACACCTACCTATTTCATCCCATATACGCAGTAGTTTAAACAAAAGAAACTCTAAAAATGTTCTGTATGCGGATAACCGTTAGCTTCACTTCAGTCCCTGGGATATGCTCTCTATGTACTTGTTTAATTAAGTCTTATTTTAAGTATATATCCTGGAATTGTAGAACTCACTTAAAAATACTAATCTGTTCATTATATTATGCTAATTTTATTTAGTCTTTTGGTTTTTGCTGTTTTAGTTATATGTATGTATGTACTGTTATGAAATTTTTGTTGCGCTATAAAAGATCTTTCTTTTGATCTTATTGTGCTAATGATTTGATTAATAACTGAAATGAAGCGAAATAAAGCTCTTTTCCAAACAAAAACCATATAATACTAAACTTCCAATTCTGTGCAAAAACTGTAAAAATTAATTCTGCAATGTTTCACCAAAATTTAAAACTTTTTAATTAGAATCTTTAGAAAAAAATGAAACGCGAGCACAAAAGGTCGATGGACGCACTCCCTGATAGCCGACCTTCAGACATGGTTGAACAGACCGCATGGGGAAGTTGATTTCTACCTGACGCAATTCCTCACCGGTCATGGTTACTTCCGAGAATATCTTCATAGAATGATAGGGGTGGACTCACCGTTCTGTCACTACTGTGGAAACGTCGAAGATAACGTGTACCATACATTCTTTACCTGCGAACACTTCTTGATTTTGCGCAGAATGTTGGAAGAAAGATACGGAGACATAACCCCGAACAACATAATTGGGGTAATGATCTCCAGTGCAGAAAAGTGGGAAGGAGTTGCGAGATATGTGAAATTAGTACTCCGCTGCAAACGAGAGGACGGATGTCTACTGAGGACACCCGAATGAAACGCCCCTACAAAAGAGCAGCCCCAAGGCTCTAGCAGCGCGCTCCTGCATCTGAAGACATGCAGAATTGCGGTGCCAGATACGGGATTCTTGCGCGGGCGGTGGGAGTTTGATTTTTAGTGGGTTGCCCAACACGCTTCAGTGGGAGTCCCACACTCGGGGAAGGTAGTATAGAGACTAGCGCCCCCGGCCAGTGCATAAAGCGCTCTCCTACGAACAAAAATAATACTACTATAATAATAATAATAATAATAAAAATAATAGTACTATAATAATAATAATAAAAATAATAGTAGTATAATAATAATAATAATAATAAAAATAATAGTACTATAATAATAATAATAANCCCCCGGCCAGTGCATAAAGCGCTCTCCTACGAACAAAAATAATACTACTATAATAATAATAAAAATAATAGTAGTATAATAATAATACTAATAATAAAAATAATAGTACTATAATAATAATAATAAAAATAATAGTACTATAATAATAATAATAATAATAAAAATAATAGTAGTATAATAATAATAATAATAAAAATAATAGTACTATAATAATAATAATAATAATAATAAAAATAATAGTACTATAATAATAATAATAATAATAATAAAAATAATAAAACTAATAATAATAATAATTCTATAACAATAATACTAAACACTATAACAATAATAATATATGTGGGAACGGATCGACGGGCAACACGGAGCGGACACAACTACTAAACGGTCAAGACGTACGAAAGCGAGCAACCCTACGCTACTGACCGAATACAACGAAGATGAAACTAACATTCCCACGACAGCCGGTTCTACGTACCGGAATGACTCGGGTTTTACGCGACCAAGGGCTGTTGTTTCGGCGATCTAACCCCCTTTAGGTCGGCGAAGTCCATCAAACGTTGTTCTATACTAGAGCTACATCTGCTCCGTACCCTTCTGATTAGGGCTGGCATAGAGTCCAACCCAGGGCCAGAAATTTACACNGTCCATCAAACGTTGTTCTATACTAGGGCTACATCTGCTCCGTACCCTTCTGATTAGGGCTGGCATAGAGTCCAACCCAGGGCCAGAAATTTACACCTACTGCGTATGCCAGAGACGACTGCATACAAACTCCACCTCGGTCAGGTGCAATGCCTGTGACGGGTAAAGTCATCTCTGAACCTGCTCGGGCCTACGTACGCACCGGCAATGGACCACGTCGTTCGTGGCCCTATGCTGTGCGAATCGGGCCGCCTCCACTGCAAACCACCACCGCCCGTGCAGCACAGAACCAACACACCCACACCCCAACACAACACAACAATAGATACACAAACAAACACAATATCACTCACACACCGCCGCCGGCAACTCCTCGTTCCTCCGACAATCTGCTAGGTTTGTCAGTCGAGAATATACCGTAACGCGACATCAGTCAAGTGCAACTCCTGCCTTGGCTGGTGGCACCTTAGGGCATGCTCAGGACTACGCAATAAGCGTGAATGGACGAGTGACTATGTGTGTGCTGCCCAGTCGCATAGCTCCCCCGCGACGCCGCCAACCACCACCACAAGGCAGCACCCGCTTTTGCAGCACACACAGCAGTGAGCCGGCAGGCAACACAACTCCCTAACTCCACACATTACAATTGGTGTCCCAAGGCACACAAAGGTGCTACAATTCAACTGGAACGGACTTCAGAGCAAGATCGAGGAGATAACTGTCATGGGAAGGCATGGAATATTAATAGCTGCGGTCCTAGATACGAAGTTGCACGGCAATTCAACCTTGTTGAACTGCGCCGGATACAACGTGCACCGTTGAGATCGCAAGCGAGATCTTAGCGTTCATCACGCACCACACCGTGCAGTATCGTCTTATCGAAGCAGACATCGACCGCAGGGATACCATCCTAGAATGTCAGGGTATTGCCATCCGGTCAGGCGACGTTGAGCTCGAAATATTTAACGTATAAATACCACCTATCACCAGCTGCCCGGAAGGATATCACCCGGAAATAGGTGCGGTACCGTATGGTAGTTGGCGACTTCGCGCACCACGATCTTTGGCACTCAAGCCTGTCAAAGGATCGTAGGGGAAGACATCTGGCAGAGCAGATAGACGGTTCGACATTCTGCACAATGAACAACGACGCATCCACCAGGATCTAACAATTTTCAACGCTGGTCTGACAAACAGCGTATCATGGCGACCTATGCAAACCCTAGCATCAGACCATCTGCCCATAGTCATCTCGATTGATAAAACTGCCGACGTTGCTTCCGCGGCTCACCGGACCTATGTCAATTTTTCCAAAGCTGACTGGAAAAGCTTCGCGGATGTTACTAAAAGCGCCTTCACTGCCCAGGGTTGTCACTGCTACTGCAGCTCGCTTCATCCCAGCAGGATATATCACGGATCCGAACTTTCCTGCTGAAGCAGCTGTTCTAGCCGATAAGCGTGACCACCTTCGTCAGGCCGATCCCGGAAATCTCCGTATCAGGGATCTCAATGCGGAGATTCGGCAGCTTGTGAACGTACNACTACCCAGGGTTGTCACTGCTACTGCAGCTCGCTTCATCCCAGCAGGATATATCACGGATCCGAACTTTCCTGCTGAAGCAGCTGTTCTAGCCGATAAGCGTGACCACCTTCGTCAGGCCGATCCCGGAAATCCCCGTATCAGGGATCTCAATGCGGAGATTCGGCAGCTTGTGAACGTACATAAGCGGAAAAAGTGGGAAGAGCATCAGACGACTACTAACTTCGCCTCTGGTGTGAGTAAGATTTGGCCAACCGTGAGGTCACTGTCCAATCCGACGAAACACGACAACAGGGTCGAAAGATCCTTCGGCGACCATGCTTCGCCGGACCCGGAGCGATGCGCGAGCTATTTTAGCCGGCAGTTCATTCTGCATCCTCCGGCGGACAAAGCCAAGCGTCGAGTGACCAGAAGGCTGCATAAACTGCGACCAATCTGTGCCCTCTTGCTTTCACTAGCTTTGATTTTTTTTTTTGATGCTGAAAAATTCGGGTCCCCCGGGAGAAGCTTACCTAACGGAGGCCCTCAATCTGTCAATGGCCACTCTCATCATTCCAGACATCTGGAAGATGGGGAGAGTGGTCCCACTGCTCAACCTGGGGAAACTAGCCAACAAAGGAGAGTCTTATCGTCCGATAAAACTCCTTTCCCCGGTAGCGAAGGCACTATAGGCCTTGCTACTCCCGTATTTCACGAACCACCTGACCCCAGCGAAACATCAGCATGGTTTCCGTAAAATGCACATTACATCAACAGCACTTAACGTCATAAACACGAAGAAAACACGTGGCCTAAACCGCAACAGTCTCTGTGAGAGAACTATTCTAGCAGCGTTGGACCTGTCAAAGGCGTTTGATAACGTCAGCCACTCCACGCTACTAGAAGACATAGAGGCTTCCTCTCTTCCAGAGATGCTCAAGCGGTGGTCGGCGAATTATCTAAGTGGTCGACACTCGTCAGTAATGTTTAAGAGATAAATCGAGGAAACCTAGAAAAATAAAATAAGGGGTACCACAGGGTGATGTCCTTTCCCCATTACTGTTTAACAACTATATTTCAAAGCTCCCTCAACCACCATCGTCACCTATGCTGACGATTGTTCGATAATGGCGTCTGGGAATGGAATTGATGGCTTGCATTCCAAAGTAAACGGGTATCTCTCTGAGTACAGAGCCGCAACAAGGTCCTCAAGTCGGTAGCCTGCGGTACTTGGGGCAAAGACAAAGAAACGTTGCTGGCAACATACAAGGCAATAGGCCGGCTGGTTTTAGATTACGCNCTTGCATTCCAAAATAAACGGGTATCTCTCTGAGTACAGAGCCGCAACAAGGTCCTCAAGTCGGTAGCCTGCGGTACTTGGGGCAAAGACAAAGAAACGTTGCTGGCAACATACAAGGCAATAGGCCGGCTGGTTTTAGATTACGCAGCACTAGTGTGGTCGCCGGGGACTAGTAGGACGCAGTGGATGAAGCTGCAGACGACACAGAATACTTAACTTCGGACAGCAGCTGGAGGTCTTCTGATGTCTCTAGAATACCACCTACACGATGAGGCAAAAATGCTCCCCATAAAGGAGCACAACACAATGCTCTGCAAGAAATTCCTAGTAGAGACCCGCAAACATGGACACCCGAACAGACACTTGCTTGCAGAGGAGCCTTCGCCAAACCATGCCAGAAGCAATCCTTACGAACTGACGGACGAAGTTCAGAGGTTCATAAAGCAACCTCTGGACCCGTCAGCTTATCGACGGGCCCTGAGCGGCATTCACAGGGAAGTCAGTATCGAGTTATGTAGACTCCAGACTTGTGAATGCCGTTCTAGGCACACAACCACTTGACANGAGAAGCTGTTTTCATGACAGAATACACTCGGAGGTTTACTATGACCAATAGAGGAGCGACAGCGAACAGCGGAGTNTTGACATTGACGAGACGGAGCTTCGTCGGGAGATTAGAACCACAATAGCCCTACTTCGCTCGGGCTACTGAAGCAAGTTAAACTCATACCTGAACAGATTAGACGCAGATGTGCCAAATGAGTGTCCGGCATGCNCTGGAAGATCGACCTATCTCAGCAGCCAGTTCGAAAACGCCCTATCTCAGAAAACTTTTCAAAAACGCCCTACTTCAGAATTTTATTGAAAAACACTCTATCTCAGAATTTGGTTGAATAACGCCCTATGTCATAATCCGGTTCAAAAACGCCCTATCTCATACGCAAATACATTGAAAATAAGCTGAGATAGGGCGTTTTTGAATCGGCAGCTAAGATAGGGTGTTTTCAATCAAATTCTGAAGTAGGGCATTCTTGAAAAGTTTTCTGNGCATCTCTTCGTATGTCCGGAAAACCCCATACAGCTAACGCCTTTGTCCCTGTACACCGACCCCATTGAGGCTGCACCCTTCTTGGGGCTTCCGTTAGTTGAGCTTGACGACAACGACTGAGATATTAACCGATCTGGACGGGTTGTTGTAGCCGCTATAACAACAACAATAACAACTGTCTGTAACAGATACGAACCATCGCGCAATGAAAACCACTTTTTTATTTATAGTAGAGCTCTTATTCTATTGAAAATCTTATCTTTTAAATTCGATCTTTTGAGTAATAAATATACCCCGTAACAGAAATCTCACGCTCAGCTTAAATACTTGATAGGAAAATCGACTTCACATAGCTATAATAATAATATATTGTGGCGTAATTGAAGAAAAATAAGTAAAATAAAGTCTAAGTTTGGGCGAAGCAGAACATTAAATACCCGACGAACAGTGCCGACTAAGTGGGCAAAAGTTGAAAAATTCGTTGTCTGCAATGTGAACGTGTTTGGTATTTTTGTAAAGGCACTAAAAAGAATTAAACAAAAATGTCCACTAAAGTGGGCAAATTTTGTACTAAGAATTTTAATAAGAGCATAGCCATGCGTAAGCTCTTCACGGAAACAAATGTCAAAAATACATTCGTTGAAATAAAATTTTGATTTGACGTTTTTTATTTAGTAAGATAGTACAGGCATACAAATTTCGGAACAAAATCAAACACAGGGTGTCCCCGCGGCATTATTTTTTATTATTTTATTAAATAATACGGTTTTTTAGCTTTCGAACGAAGAAATAAAAACCTGCTAATTTTTTGCACCTTTTGAAGTAATGTGTTTGTTGCTAATACATAAAATCATTTTTTGTCAGTGCCATAAGATTGCATGATTCGTTCTATTTTCAAAAATAAAGGGCCTTATGCATAAAAAGTGAGCTTAAGCTCAGACTCAGTTTTTGCACTGAAGGGGTGAGCTCAAGCTCAAGAATTTGTACTGAAAATTGAGTCGGAGCTTAAGCTCACTTTTTATGCATGAGGCCCAAAGTGTCACATTAAAAAGCTTGAGCTGTAGACAATAGAGGTTAAATTCAAATTATTTAGTAAGTTAAACGAATTATTAAGAGATGGGTATCAATCGAGATGTATATGAAAAGGGTTTATTTCTTAACTACATTTAGAGGGTTGCCACCTGTTTAAAAAATTAGATTTCATATGAATGAAAGGAATTGGGTAATTGAAATAGATAGGTATCACCATATGGGAGTCAGACTAACGAGGTTTAAGAAGGTTTTCTTCTTCTTCTTCTTTTTTGGCGCTGTAACCGCCTAAGCGATTTTGGCCGAGTTCAGCAAAGCACGCCAGTCGTTTCTCGTCTGCGCCAACTGACGCCAATTGGAAACGACAAGTGAAGCCAAGTCCTTCTCCACCTGATCTTTCCAGCGCAGTGGGGGCCTCCCTCTTCCTCTGCTACCACCAGCGGGTTCCGAGTTGAATACTTTCAAAGCTGGAGCGTCGGTGTCCATTCGAACGACATGACCAAGCCAGCGGAGCCGGTGTATTTTAATTCGCTGCACTATGTCCATATCGTTCTAAAGCTCATACAGCTCATCGTTCCATCGTCTGCGGTACTCGCCGTCGCCAACGCGTAAAAGCCCGTAAATCTTCCGCAAAATCTTTCTCTCAAACACTCCAAGAGCCGCCTCATCGATGTTGTCATTGTCCATATACCAGCACGGGCATGATGAGTGACTTTTAGAGCGTGGTTTTCGTACGTCGAGAGAGGACTTTGCTCCAGAATTGGCTACTCAGTCCAAAGTAGCACTTGTTGGCAAGAGTGATTCTGCGTTGGATTTCAATGCTGACATTATTATCGGTGTTAATGCTGGTTCCCAAGTAAACGAAATTCTCTACTTTTTCTAAATTGTAACTTTCAACAGTGACGTGGGTGCCAAGGCGCGAATGTGCTGACTGTTTGTTTGATGACAGGAGATACTTCGTCCTCGTTTACCACCAGACCCATTCACTTTGCTTCCCTATCCAAATTGGAAAAGGCAGAACAGACTTCGCGGTTTTTGTTACCGATGATGTCGATGTCATCGGCATAAGCCTGCAATTGCACGCTCTTGTAGTAAATTTTTCCTGAGCGGTTCAGTTCTGCAGCTCTTATTATCTTCTCCAACATCAGATTAAAGAAGTCACATGGAAGGGAGTCGCCCTGTCTGAAACCCCGTTTTGTGGCGAACGGCTCGGAGAGGTCTTTTCCAATTCTGACGGAGCTGGCGGTATTGCTCAACGTTATTTTACACAGCATCTTTTTTCTCTGCAGCTTCCTTACACTCCTCATCGTACCAGTTGTTCTTTCGGGCTCGCTGAAATCCGACTACTTCTTCGGCGGCAGTACTTAATGAGCGAGAAATGTGGTTTCACTGCTCGCATATGTCGGTTTGTTTACGAGTGCTCTCTGAGAGCAGGTGTGAGAGTCGAGTAGCGAAAGCGCTGGCTGTCTGTTGTGATTGTACCTTTTCGACGTTAAGCTTTGCTTGCTTATTTGGGCGCACATTTTTTGCTGCACAGAGGCGGGTGCGTATCTTGGCTGCAACAAGATAGTGGTCCCAGTCGATGTTTGGGCTTCGGAGTGTGCGTACGTCTAAAACACTGGAAGCGTGCCTTCCGTCTATCACAACGTGATCGATTTGGTTTCTCGTTTTTCGATCCGGAGACGGCCACGTAGCTTGGTGGATCTTTTTATGCTTGTACCTAGTACTGCATACTACCATGTTTCGGGCCCCGGCGAAGTCGATCAGCCTCAATTCGTTGTCGGACGTTTCGTCGTGGAGGCTGAATTTTCCGATGGTGGTTCCAAAGATTCCTTCCCTAGAAGAGATCCCTTGGATGCCTGATCCTTCTCTTCCGTCGGGGAATGGGCGCAGATGAGCGATATGTTGAAGAATCTCGCTTTGATGCGGATTGTGGCTAGACGCTCGGGGTGAACGACAGTACTCGGCGACGGAGTCTCTCTCCCACCACAAATCCAACTCCGACATTGCTTGCCTTGCCCCGTAGAACGCATATCTTGGATGGCGGTGATGTCAGCTTTTGTCCTTACGAGGACATCAACCAGCCGGGCAGAAGTACCTTCCCCATTAAGGGTCGGGACATGCCCTCAAATCGTAGTCCTTTAAACGTTTGCCGTGGTCGTCATTATAATGGGGGGTCTCATCCGAGGCTTTGCCTTGCTTCTTCACTGGAAGTGGTTTTTACGTGGCGGGTCCCAAGCCCAGCGCACAACCCATTGCTGGGACAGGTTTTAGCTTTCAAATATTACGAAGAGTTAACAAAAATAATAACTGTGCCAAACCAAAGGTTTACGACATCGTATTTGTTATTTTATTACAAATGCATACATTGTCAATCAGTGATTTTTCTGGTTACATTCATTTTATATTACTGGACTCTTAGATTAACTCAGAAATGTTTTTACTCTCCTTTTATTTCTTGTTAAATATGCCCAAATTTTTCTTTTGTCTGTTACCCATATTGATATACATATTTCCGTTACCTTATTCCCTTAATTAACACTAGAGTACACGCGCGGCCTGCTATAGTAGACCATGATAACATGTTTGTTAATACCTTGACAGGGTTTTTATGTTAGAGCGATGCGGTTCCAGGAAAGCCTTCTGCATTAAATTTGTCGACGGTTCATTACCGCGCTTGACTTCCACGCATATGCACTTTTTTGTGGATTGGCGCGAAAATCGCGGGCCTACCATAGTAGTCCGCGCGAGTATTGGTGTACTGAATTTATAATTTGGTTACTTTGGGCGGGGTGTAATAAGGCCTTTTGAAATAAAGCCTTTAAGACCTTATTTCGCTTTCGATTGAGAAATAAAGCCTTTATTAAGAATAACGTCTTACTTCACTTGAAATGTGAAATAAGGTCCTAAAGGTTTTATTTCACTTTTTGGCAATTGCCTGCGATAGGGGACAACGGCCAAAAAAGGCTAATAATCCATACCAATTTACTAAACCACCTTGACCTACAACGCCACCTTGAACATGCCATTACTCTCCTTCGCGGCCAGCCGCGCAGCGCCGCGCTCCGCCGTTCGCGCGCAATGCCATCCTCGCGCCGAACCTCCCTTGTCAAAAGTTTTTCTACATACCAATTTTTAAAAGCGCAATAAATTCAAGATTATAACCCGGCTTGCAGAAAAGAGAATTCTGCTTTTTTGCCGTTCTTCGCTATACTATGTATACAATTAACCTCTTTTCTTTTTAAATCATAAGACAAATTTTAAAGATTTTAATTTTATTTCAGAAAAATTTTATAAATGTAATGGTGCATTTACATGGTATGAATCTGTTCATAAGCCGTATGAATTTTCCTATAAAAGAAGCACCAACTCTATAAAGAAATGAATGAAAGCGATATATATTTAACATTTTTGACTTATATACTTGGCAAGTATTTTTTTTTGTAAACAACAAATTCATTTTGTGCTAACTTCGAAACTAGAAGCTTATTTTATTTTGAATGCGCTTTAAAAAAGACCTACTGCCAATAAAGCCTTGCTATTTTATCAAATGTCTAATGCTTCCATTCAAACATCTTTGTGGATCATAGGGATGCCGTTTTCTTTCGTTTCTCAATGCATTTTATACTTGAAAAGGCACCAAAATATGTATGCAATACTTTTACATATCGTCATTTAAAGTACAAAACCGCGCATCAAGAAAAAGCAAAACCTTGTAAGTGAGGTTGCCAAAATTTTATAGGAGAGAATAAAATTTGTCATAATTCAAAACGGTTCCCTCTTTTAAACTTAATTATCTCTTCTTATGTCTAAGTATCGAAATTTTAGTATAAATGATTATGGGCTTGATGATAGCTTACGGTGAGCAAATATATTTTTTTGGCAGAAATGTCAGTTACGAGGTTTTGCAGAACCACGATACGCGATTTTTTACTTTAAACGACGATATANGTATGTGAGGTTGCCTAAATTTTATAGGAGAGAATAAAATTTGTCATAATTCAAAACGGTTCCCTCTTTTAAACTTAATTATCTCTTCTTATGTCTAAGTATCGAAATTTTAGTATAAATGATTATGGGCTTGATGATAGCTTACGGTGAGCAAATATATTTTTTTGGCAGAAATGTCAGTTACGAGGTTTTGCAGAACCACGATACGCGATTTTTTACTTTAAACGACGATATACAGATTGGCGCTTACACAATATGTTAGTGTTTGGCCTAGCTTCTCCTCCCATATGGGGGGTGCACCTTGATTTTGTCACACAAAGGGGAAGGGCAGTTTTACACCGACTCCGAACGGCAATTGTGCACAAGGGTATTATAACTTTGTTCACATAGCGGTTGTTTGTAACAGGCAAAACGAATCGAGATAGATATAGAC
>NW_016158461.1:62099-78357 GCF_001687245.7 Rhagoletis zephyria
CTATAATTTTGACTTATATGTATATTTTGCAAGTCTTTTTGTAAACAACAAAACATACACATTTTCATTACTTTGCAAGCTTGGAAAATATAGGCTTATTTTTACTTAAATGTAATATAAAGCTCATTAAAATGTTGTGTAATGTCTTGTTATCATAGTGCTTTGTATTTTTATTATCCACCATACGTGAATTGTTTCTATTGAAAAAGATCTAGGTAGTACAGAGATTTTATGTTGTTTTGAAATTGTTTGTTTATTGTTTTTAATTTTTAAAATTCCTACATTTGACATGTAAGTGAATGGCGGAGTTGCCGCTTTCCTCCTTTTCGGTGGGTTTTTTTATTAAAAAAGGCATCAAAATGGGAAAAAACCTCTTTGGTATCTCTGCATCTGTTAATCTTTTTATGGGAAGATGTATGAAAATCCAACTTGCTATAATTTCATATGCTTAACAGTATCACAACAGTATGTTTACAGTATCTCCCCATAATTTTTCATATGAAAAAATCTATTATATGCATCCCACTCGATATCATTGAATTCCTCATAAGAACATGTAGTCCCTCTATTTTAGCGTATCAACAGTTCATATGGCTTCATACCATGTAAATGCACCATAATCCAAAAAAAAAATAACGAATGCTCAAAGAAAAAAGAAAACATAATTTGAATTTATTTGGCATAAAATTGGAGTGGAATTGCTTTTGTGGTTATTTTCCAGTTTTTGAAAGCAACCACTACAAACTTTGAAATGACTGCATGGCAATAATAAAATATTTCTTTGGTTTTCAACGCACGTTAAGCTAATATTATCGTATGTATTTGGAGTAGGAATCTCTATCCGATTATTTGCTTATTTTTCTTCATTACTTGTAAATTCTTTATTGTAGTTAACTGAACTTAAAAACAACATATTATAGCTTAGCTGTTTGATACAATCGTTTACACATATTTTTCGATTTTCTATATTTTCGAAAACTGTTTTTATAAGTTTTTCACGTTTAGTTTTTGCAAGTTTAAACGCTTCTGCTGAGCTTGTTGTTTTTATAGGTTCCATATATACAGATATTTTTTCTGCACCTTCCTAAAAAATTGAAAAGAATAAATATATGTATATTCTTGTGTGTATATACATAGGGGTTAATAAATATGATTACCTTCTTCATCCATTGTCTTTCAAAATAGTCAAGGAATTATTCGAAAAGGTTATTAAATTCGCCGTTAATAACCTGACATTTAAGAATGTTAAATGCAGTTATCATATCGCAAGGTTTCAATAATGGACGTACTAAAAAATTTCGAAAACAACTTTTGGCTTCATTATTTTTATTTAATTGTGTAAGAAAGTTCGGAATTTTAGAAGCATTTCTTCTCACAGCTTGCGTGAAATGGAACCAGCAAGTTTTCATATGAGCATGTGGGTAAATATGTTCCAATGCTTGTTCAAAGTCCGTAGTTACTGAAGTGGGCTTCATATCCAAAATATTTGCTTGGATGTATTAGAACAGATGGATATACGCTTTTAAACTTTTATTGGACATCAATACATAAATGAATGGAAACGTCTAAAAAACGTAAAATTAATTGTATTACAAATATTATTTTACCAAATACTTAGAATGCACGTATGTAATACATAAATATATATGTACTTCTCAACAAACAGTATGTAAAAGGATGAAATGGTTTTTAAATCTATACATTCGTTATCAAATCTTGAAAATGCAAAGTTCTTTTGAATATTAATATTTTGATAGATGCGTATTACATCTGCAAAGTTTCGAGGTGCCTTTGAATATACCTCAGATCTAATATTAATTAGTTGTCTTCGCATTTTACCAAATTCCAATGATTGTGCAGTTTCTTTTTTTGCTTTTTTACACTGGTCATCATATATTTCACGTACAGTTGACCTCTTCAATGACATCGTATTAGAGCACTTGGCTTTTATCGCGTTAACTAAATTTATTTTGTTTATTGTTTCTGTTTGAATTACATGATTATGTTGAATATTTTTTTTTATTTTTCGGCAATAAATTCCGTTGTTTAAATCGACTGCAACATTGACTGAACATCCAACATGGTAACAGTTATAATATTTAATATTATTTTGCGAATTTTTAAATTTATATAATTGATCCTCATTTACAGTTTATAATAAATTACTATTTTTTCGAAATCCTGGAATTATTTTATATTCCAAAAAATCACCTTCACTTTGCATTTTTAATTTTGTTTGATAATTTAAAGACTTCCACCACATTACACACATTACAAAATAAAATAAAAAAAAATAAAAACATATATATAATATAACAGTTATTTGCTCGTTGGAATTCTCATGAGTTCTCGCGTAAATAAATAAAGGTGTTATTACACATTACAAAAAAGACCTAATTGCGTTTTAAATGTGAAATAAGACCTTTTTTTTTTTAAATGAGAAAATAAAGGCTTTATTTCAATTTGGTTGCGATATAAGGCCTTAAAGGCCTTATTTCAAAAGGCCTTATTACACCCCGCCGTTACTTTGCATATGCGGTGCATCAGTGTTCTTAGAAACTGCCGCCGATAGCCACTTAAAATATTTTTCTATTTGACGAACATTGCTGCAATCGAAGCTCTCATAATCAACTAAATGAGTGTCAATACTGAAAAAAATTTCACGGATAACTTTTTACAAGATTAGCTCCTCGATTTTTTGAAACCCACTTTGAATCGCTGTACATTCATTGAAACACTTCTCTAACAACTAAAATTTGGAACTTTGCTCTTAGGAGCATATCAAGAAGTACAGCACGATATAATACCAAATTTTAGTTGGTCGATTCACCTATTGTACCAGAGCTCTAAGTTCATCCACAAAAAGTGGTGCAACACTTTTAACAAATGGATCTCCTGATCACCAGCCNATCACCTTCACTTTGCATTTTTAATTTTGTTTGATAATTTAAAGACTTCCACCACATTACAAAATAAAATAAAAAAAAAATAAAAACATATATATAATATAACAGTTATTTGCTCGTTGGAATTCNACATTACAAAATAAAATAAAAAAAAATAAAAACATATATATAATATAACAGTTATTTGCTCGTTGGAATTCTCATGAGTTCTCGCGTAAATAAATAAAGGTGTTATTACACATTACAAAAAAGACTTAATTGCGTTTTAAATGTGAAATAAGACCTTTTTTTTTTTNTTATATTCCAAAAAATCACCTTCACTTTGCATTTTTAATTTTGTTTGATAATTTAAAGACTTCCACCACATTACAAAATAAAATAAAAAAAAAATAAAAACATATATATAATATAACAGTTATTTGCTCGTTGGAATTCTCATGAGTTCTCGCGTAAATAAATAAAGGTGTTATTACACATTACAAAAAAGACCTAATTGCGTTTTAAATGTGAAATAAGACCTTTTTTTTTTTAAATGAGAAAATAAAGGCTTTATTTCAATTTGGTTGCGATATAAGGCCTTAAAGGCCTTATTTCAAAAGGCCTTATTACACCCCGCCGTTACTTTGCATATGCGGTGCATCAGTGTTCTTAGAAACTGCCGCCGATAGCCACTTAAAATATTTTTCTATTTGACGAACATTGCTGCAATCGAAGCTCTCATAATCAACTAAATGAGTGTCAATACTGAAAAAAATTTCACGGATAACTTTTTACAAGATTAGCTCCTCGATTTTTTGAAACCCACTTTGAATCGCTGTACATTCATTGAAACACTTCTCTAACAACTAAAATTTGGAACTTTGCTCTTAGGAGCATCTCAAGAAGTACAGCACGATATAATACCAAATTTTAGTTGGTCGATTCACCTATTATACCAGAGCTCTAAGTTCATCCACAAAAAGTGGTGCAACACTTTTAACAAATGGATCTCCTGATCACCAGCCTGCGGGGGGCACTCAATGTTACAAAACCTGTTAGGTTTTTGAATAATATTGGTTTAAGAAGAAACTTTAAGACATTGATCTAAGAAGTAAAATTATTCCTATTTTTTCTGTTACATAACTAAATTATTTATTTTTTCCAATTCCTAGCTCATATAAAACAATTTAAGTTTGTGATCGTAAACTTAATAGATTTAACTACATTTTTTAACTGTCAGTTTCATTTAAATATTATCTAAGAAAACATTTATTGACATTTTAAAATGGTCTACTATAGTAGAACACGCGGGCCCTGGTGTAAAACAAGAGCGCGTATACTCTAGTGTTAAAGGGAATTGTATTTTTTAAACATATGGCAACCCTTCTACGCGTCGTTTGTAAGTAAAGCATTTTCAAACCCATTTCAATTNATTGCCATATCCCTTCTACGCGTCGTTTGTAAGTAAAGCATTTTCAAACCCATTTCAATTGATACCCATTCTGTAATATCTAATTCATTTAACTTATTAAATAATTGTAATAAAATTTGTAACAGATGGCAACCCTTTCCAAAATATAGAACGAACTATATTGTCATACTTATGTAAATGCCACAAGAACCCAAATTGTCAACTTCAAACTGCATTTACAGTGAAAGTATAAAAGTTATAAAAAAAATTAAATTTTTGATTTTAACGTCCTCAATGATACAAAGCGACTTTTTATTTAAATCCGTCCATAATTCTATTTTTGCCCACTTTTTGTATGGAAGGGAAGCACTGTGCGACGCACGTATTTAATATCGCTAGAATAGAGTGAAAACTTGCTAATACCATGTTCTGACCGACATCGAAAACATGTTTTCGTTGCTAAAACTGGCTTTCGACCTAAAACTTGTGTTTTCATCCATGTAAAATCTGTCAAACGAAAACCAGTTTTCGCTGAAAACTACTCGAAAACTCACGTTCCACTCCTTCCAATCGGTGTCTTCACTAGGGTTTTTCGATTATTTATCGAAGTGGAAGTCATATTTTATCATTTTAATACGCCATTTCGGATTTTTTGTTAATTGCCTGGCCAAAGCAAAATAAGAATGAAAGTTAAAGGTTGTAAATGAAAAGAAAATGAAGGAAAGGTGTTTTGGTTTTGTTTTTGTGTAGCAAAACTGCAATCAAAAGATGTAAGAAATGTCAACGAAAACACTAACAACCGGTGTGAACAGCCTTCAGCCCACAATCCCAAAACTCGTTTTCAAAGTGTTTTCGTTGTCGGTCAGAACATGGTATAAGTCCGCTTTTTATGATAACTCATTTTTTGATATAGGAAGCAAGGGATATCAAAAAATCATCGTTTTTATTTTATATCGCTTATATAGTCCTAAAGAGGCACCGAAAATCCGACAAACCCAAAATAATACGAAATCTTTTAATAAAGATCCAGTCCCTCTTATTCGTATGGAGTTTTGTTTTAAACACGCAAAATGTTGTATTCAAAGATTTGCGAAATACTTGAAGAAAATTGCTATAAGAAGTTTTTTCCTTTCTTGTAAAATTAAAAAAGTGGAGTTGGCAACTTTGCACTCTGAGCTCGTGATATGGGTTTTCCACCTTTCTGAAAACTACCTTTACGTGGGCTCAGATAGTAAGTATCAGGGATGTTGCGAATATTTGCATTCGCATTTGTTATGCGAATGATTCGCATCATATTACACATTTGCATTCGACATTCGCATTCGCATCAATTGATACGAATGTTTTGCGAATGTGTACATGGGCCGAGAGTCCACTCTGTTATTGTTGAAATCGTTCTTTTAGTATGTCTAACCAGGGTGCGGACAATATCCGGCTTTTAGCTTCAGGCGCTAAACGGTTAAATAGTATGTACATATATCAAGCAACATTGATTAGCCTTCAACAAGTACTGTTAAAAGTCTTATAAACAACCTAGAAATAATTTTGGATTCCTCCAGCGCAAGCGAAGGCTCGGTTGTAGAATCTGGAGGCATTAAAAATGTGAAATTAAAGCCCAATTGAAGGCCTATCTTAAAGAAAAACGAGCTCATCTCGTTGAAAATCCTCTCGGTTGGTGGAAAACTAAACTAAAATATGTAAGACAAATTGACAGATCCACCCTGCAAAGTTCCAAATGAGCAATTGTTCAGTGCAGCCGGCCTTATATAAGAAATCGCCTCTTGAGGGAAAAGGCAGCAAAATTACTTTTTTCGAAGTATAATATGGCCTTTTTGAACTTTGACTACTAGATTAAAACACTGTATAGTAGACTGCATCACCAAAAAAAGTTGGGGGTTTTCCGCCGGGATTAAAAAATTTATTATATTTTAAGACGTCCACCAAAATATTTCGGAAAAATATTAAGATTTAAGCGAGCAGGACCAGTTTGAAAATACCTCCAAAAATGAAGTTTTTATAAATAAAAATAGTTTCTTAAAGAACTTTTTGAAAAAAGTCCCCTCAGATGACAAATTAGATTAAGCTTAAAAAACTGCATAAAAATATTCAAAAATCTTTTCAACAGAACCGTAAGAATGTGATTTTTGATGCTGTTTTTTACTTTTTTCAAAGATTGGCTTACGAAAAACTTGAATAACTGGGCCAAAAATGTTCTGATTTAGACTTATGGGATCTCAGTAGAAAAGTGTTTTCACACTGGTTTTATTTCTACCAACACATCTTAATTCAACTTTGAATGGCGTTCGTTCATCCTACCTTTCTCCTCCATCCTTTGAATGAGTTTATTAGCAAAGAAGTAAAAAGGGTTAGAAAATACCTTTCCATTGACACCTCTTAAGTCTAAATCGGAATAGTTTAGGTTCAGTTTTTCAAGTTTTTCCTATACCAATCTTTGAAAAAAGTTAAGAAACAGCATCAAAAACCTCATCATTACGATTGCGTTAAAATTTTTTTTTTAAGTTTTTTTTAAATATTTTTATGCAAATATTTTAAGCTTAAACCGTTTTATCATTTGAGGGGAATTTTTCGAAAAAATCTTTAAGAAACTATTTTTATTCATAAAAAACTCCATTTTTGGAGCTCACTTGGAAAAATAGTACCGTTTTTTTTTTGTATGAGGAGTGATGCAGTCTGCTCAAAGTTCAAAGTTCTAATAATTTACAAAACTTTTAAGTAATAAAAACGATGAATTAAGTTGATTATAGCTTTTTTAATATTATTCCTGTTGTATATATGTGTGTACATGGATACAAATACCACACGTAAGCAAATACAACCCTAACATAAGAATATAAGAGAATATGTATCTAGCTATAAGAATGAAGTATGACAAAGTATGAATAAAGAGTCAGTCTCATAACAGCATTCGGAACCGTTGGTTACATCAAGTGGCGACGAGGATCAACGATCGACCAAGAACGCATGCATATTGGTTACGCTGCAGGTACATATGGAGGCTACGCAAAATACGGCAGCAAGCAACATTGCAGTGGGCAGCGCCAATGCGAGGGCTTTCGACGCAAAAATTACTACATTTTCGCGATGGGTAAAGCGGCTAGAAACCGCAATGGCGATTCGCGGAATTAGTGAGACAGGAGGGGTTCGGCGTAATCTCCTTTTGTATTACATAGGAGCAAATACTTATAACATCCTCTGTGACAAATTGCTACAACTCCAGAAGAAACTCCAAAAGAAAAGGAATATGCTGATTTGGTGGGAGTGTTGGGAAACCATTTGATCGCAAACCCAATGAGATATTAGAAAATTATCGGTTCAATTCCAGGAAACAACAACGGGGTGAGTCTTGTACAGAATTCATTACGGTATTACGACGATTGGCTATTGGGTGCAATTTTGGGCCATACTTAGACACCATGCTGAGGAATCAATTTGTTTTCGGACTAACAAATCAACGTATCCAGAGTCGGCTTTTGGAGGAAGAAACCTTCACGCTAGAGCAGGCTATTAATTTAGCAATGGCGGTCGAAACGGCAGAAAAGGAAGATGCAGAACTTTAGATTAAAGAATGTGCGAAGGAAGGCGTGAATAAAATCTTGAAAAGAAGAGTAAACACAAAAATAAAATAAATGGCAACACAGGCAAATCCAGGGATGGTAAAGAAGAAAAACAGAAGTGTTTTCGCTGTAGCAACGCTGAGCACACAGCGAAAGAGTTCAGGTACAAAGATGCAAAATGTCATTTCTGCAAGAAAAAATTCCAGTTACGAAAAATGTATTTCCAAGAAAATAAAAAAATAAATCACGGGAATGGAAAAATCGGTGGAAGAGCTCTTGCAAGTTAACGAAAAAGATGTAAACAATGGGAGACAGTAAATTAATTGCGAACTAAAAGTAAATGGCGCAAACATACAATTTGAAATTGACACTGGTTCTCCGGTGTCAATAATTAATGTAAANTGAGGCAGTAAATTAATTGCGAACTAAAAGTAAATGGCGCAAACATACAATTTGAAATTGACACTGGTTCTCCGGGGTCAATAATTAATGTAAAAGACGCTAAGAAACATTTTCCCAAATTAAAAGTGTGTCCACCGGATACTGAACTAATTAGCTATTGCGGCACATCATTAAACTGTGTTGGATACATTTGGGTGCGCGTGGAATCTCAGGGCGACGAAGCCCTAGTGAAACTATATATGGTGCGATCCGATCGCAGGTCGCTGCTCGGAAGAGAGTGGCTTCGCACTATCATGCTTAACTGGAGCAGCATCATGAGTGAACAATTAACGTGCAACCAAGTGCAGTTCTAAACCCGAAAACCAGCGAAAATCATCGAAATGCTGAAGCGTAAATTTCCCGTAGTTTTTCGCAAACAATGGGGAAGATAACGAACTGGCAAGCCAGGTTACATTTGAAACCTAATGCTATGCCGAAATGTGTTAGAGCAAGAAAAGTGGCTTTCCCTTTGTATGAGGTGGTGGGGAAATCCGCAGGCAAGTGTACGAGGGACTTTTGGTTAAAGTGGAAAAGAGCGAGTGGGCAACGCCCTTGGTAGTTATACCGAAGAAACAGGGTGGCGTACGAATTTGCGGAGACTACACGGTGACGTTGAATCCAGCTCTTGTAGTGGATCAGCATCCGTTGCCTACGATAGATGCGCTGGTTTCCAAGATGTCCGGTGGAAAAAAGTTTTCCAAAATCGATCTGTCAAGTGGATATCTACAATTAGAGGTGCATCCAGATGATCGACATGTGATGACGCTGAATACGCACAAAGGCTTATATCACCCAACTAGAATGATGTTTGGGATAGCAAGTGCGCCGGCAAAGTATCAACGTCTAACGGAGCAGCCGACCTGCAAAGACGAAGTTCGGTCGTTCTTGGGATTAATTAATAATTACGGCCGCTTCGTGAAAAACTAGAGTAACATCGTTTACCTGTTAACCAAGCTACTGCAAAATGAGGTAAAATTCATTTTTGATGAACGTTGTGAGAAGGCATTTGCGGAAGTAAAGGAGCAAATGCAGTTCAGTTTGTTTTTGACGCACTATGACCCCCAGTTGCCCATGGTGTTGGCCGTAGATGCCAGTCCTGTGGGCGTAGGTGCGGTGCTTAGTCATGAATGTGCTTAGTCATGGCTCTGAAAGGCCGTTACAATGCGCGTCACAGACCCTAAACAAAACGCAACAGAAATATAGCCAAATTGACAAGGAGGCATATGCTATAATTTTCGGTGTTCGGAAATTTTACCAGTACTTATATGGTAAATGTTTCATACTGGTGACAGACAACCGACAACAGAAACCGATTTCACAAATATTCTCACCGCAGAATGGCTTGCCATTGTTGTCAGCCACAAGAATGCAACATTACGCTATTTTTCTGGCACATTTTGATTTTGAGATCCGATTGAAAAAGTCCAAGGATAATGCTAATGCGGATGCGATATCGCGGTTACCTATTTGCAGTACCAACGAAAAGACTGAAGAGGTTGATATTATCGAGCAGGAGATGATCGAACTAAGGAAAAAACTGATGAGGACGACGAAGTGAAGATACTTTTACAGTGCCTGAAATTGGGACGTGAAGCGTACGCGAAATTTCGGAATCACTCAGACAGAGTTTAGTTTACAACGCAGCTGTTTAATGCGGGGGTTACGTGTGTATGTCTCAGCATCCTTACGTAAGAGAATTCTGGAGGAGTTGCATTGTGCGCACTTTGGAATTCGCAGGATGAAGAGCCTTGCAAGAGCGTACTGTTGGTGGAACAGGATGGACAAGGACATTGAGGAATTAGTTTCACATTGTTCCGCATGCCAACTTTCTAGACCGAACCCCAGAGAAGTTAGGCCGATCCACAGTTGGGTGCACCCAAAGAAACCATTTGAAAGAGTGCATGCCGATTTCGCGGGACCATTTATGGGCAAATATCTGTTCATTTTAATCGATGCCTTCAGCAAGTGGCCTGAAGTCCACATAGTACCGAATATGACGAGTGTCATGATTCATAAGTACCGAGAAATCTTTTCTACTTTTGGTATTCCCAACGTTTTTGTAAGCGGTCACGGTACACAATTCGTGTCCAGCGAATTCCAAAATTTTTTGAAGTTGAATGGTATTCACAAGATGGTAGCACCATACCATCCCGCCACTAACGGGCAGGCGGAAAGGTTTGTTCAAACGTTAAAAAACAAACTTTTGGCTACCAAATGCAACGCGACAAGCATGAACTGTGAATTGGCAAAGGTTCTACTGGCGTATCTACGGCAATTCATCCAGCGACGGAGAAGTCACCATCCATGCTTATGCTCGGTCGCCAAATGCAGTCATGGTTAGATTTGCTTCTACCACAGAACGAGCACAATTGTGTAGGAACGCAGAGTGATCACGGCAAAATTTGTGACAGGAGAGAGAGTGGCAGCACGGGAGAACCATGCGAGCGAAAATGGCGTTTCGGAACGGTGGTCGAGGTTTTAGGAGGTTTAGGTTTTTACAACATTCGATTGGACGACGGTCGTGTTTGGAAGAGACACGTCGATCAGCTGAGGAAGGTCGGCAGTAAGATGACCACAGAAGCAGCGGTCGATCAAGCAGCCTTGCCTGGGGCGGACATATCTCGGTCCGTATGCCATAACCCAGATAAAAGTTTCGTTCTAGGTGCGGGCCAAATAACCAACCCTCATCGGCAAATGGGTCATCTACAACTGACACGCCAACGCCTAACCCTTCGCAGGAAGCAAATCAAGAAGCCGAAATGGGAGACGGGCCAGCGACCCCAGTAAACGTGGAAGCTGACCAACTCCGTCGATCAAAACGAGCACGGAACGTACCAATACGTTTCCGATAATCTAGCATTTTCATTCTGTTTATCTGCATTGTTCACGTAAAATTCATTAAATCAGGAATTTGAATTTTGTTCAATTCTAATCTAATGTTAAGTTATCAAGGCTGGAGAGGTATTTAGGTGGGGAGAAGTGTTGTATATATGTGTGTACTTGGATACAAATATCAAACGTAAGTAAATACAACCCTAACGTAAGAATATAAGATAATATGTATCTAGCTATAAGAATGAAGTATAAACCGTTGGTTACATCAATTCCTAACAGTCGCATTCGCGAATGTGAAAAATATGACATTCAAAACATCTCTAGTAAGTATGTTCATTTAGACTTACTGAGATAAAGTTATATATTAATAAGTGTGCGATACCACGCCCATGTTCCAAAACTAAATAATAATGTTATTTCTTTTCAAGGGATAGTTGTGAGTATAAATTTTGTGCAAATAAGCGTTCTGAAATTTCGAAATATGGAAGTTTCAGCATTTCAGATATTTACCGTTATATGGAAAGTGGGCGTAATTTTTGAGTCCGATGAAGCGCTACGCCCATTTTCCAAAAACCTATAATTCTATATATTCTTATTTTCCTCCAAGAAATCCATGTAAATATCAATTTTGAGTGAATAAGCTGCAGTACTTAGTTATTTTCGCAGTTTTCGTATTGCCCGATTTTGCCCATTTTGAATATCATCCGTGTCAAATANAGCTACGCCCATTTTCCAAAAACCTATAATATTCTTATTTTCCTCCAAGAAATCCATGTAAATATCAATTTTGAGTGAATAAGCTGCAGTAGTTAGTTATTTTCGCAGTTTTCGTATTGCCCGATTTTGCCCATTTTGAATATCATCCGTGTCAAATATTGACGTTTATTTTTCTCGAAAATTCTAAATTGCCAAAACCATGTGAAACCTTTTTGCATAGAAAGAAGCGATTGAAATCACCCTTTGGAACGCCTCGGGAAAACATATGCTGATTATTGGGCATTTCAAAGGATGGATCATTGCTTTTGAAAGGAAACAAATCTAGCAACAAAGTAAGTTGCACCAATATCAATTTTTTTTTGTTTACTTTCGTTTATATTTCACATGGCCCACTAAGATATTTAAAAATACTTAATATTTTTTGGCACTTTCGAGCCCAGAAGCATCGTATATACTTACAAGTATGGAATCCTATGCCCCTTTTTGTCTATTCTCTTTCTAACAACGGATGTGCCTGCCAAAAAGCGGAAGCAAACTGAAAAACATTATTTCGGCAGTGTTTGACAGACACGTCCGACTATGCGAACAGCATGGAAATGAAAGAAATGGAAGATGGATGACATGAGAATGCAAAAATATGAAATACCAGAATGTCGACCCAAAAACGACTTTAAAAAATCTGACAATCTATATGACGTTAAAATGGAAGAAATGTTAAATAGCGAAATGTCGAAACAGAAGAAATAGAAGACAGGCACGTTTTCAAGGGTTTCGTGCAACAAAAAGTGTTGTTGTGTTGCGCTACTCAATATTTTAAACCTTTTTTAATGTGGTTACATTTACTCATATACGCTTTTTTATTTAGTTGACGAACTGCATATTTCGCCAGCCAAAATTCATATGCATACATAAATAGCATCACGCTATAAGATTTACTTATAAAAACGGTATATGCTAATGGCATTATTCATAAAAAATAAAAAAAGATTCCAAGAGCTATATAAAGTGTTTTGATTTATAAAACAGTTACAGTCTTCTTTATTTTTTGTGAACTTGGGTGTAATCAGCGGGACTCTCTTTTAAGGTGTCATATCAAAAAATATTTTTCAATTTGACTTTCTTGATTCTTCTGCGAGCAATGTCAAATTCAATCGCTTTTGTCAAATCCATTTTGGTTGTAATATTTTAACATAACTTTGAGTGAACTTATCCTTTTTCGTGTTTACCACTTTTCGAAATTTTCTATTCTTTAGTATGCGTAGATGTATAAAAGTCTTTCTATACCATGATAAAATATTTAAAGTTAGTCTCACTTCTTATTCGCTATCGCTCCCATTTGACGTAAACTGTGCTTTTGACGTTTTCTTTTAAATTGAAGCTACCATATTCTTTGAAGAAACTAAAAAGTGGTTTTTTACCTAAAAAAAATTATTCCAAAATTATTTCAAGAATATATTTTGAGCATTTTATTTCTAAAATTAATTGTAAAACGGANGTGAACTTGGGTGTAATCAGCGGGACTCTCTTTTAAGGTGTCATATCAAAAAATATTTTTCAATTTGACTTTATAGGATGATTCTTCTGCGAGCAATGTCAAATTCAATCGCTTTTGTCAAATCCATTTTGGTTGTAATATTTTAACATAACTTTGAGTGAACTTATCCTTTTTCGTGTTTACCACTTTTCGAAATTTTCTATTCTTTAGTATGCGTAGATGTATAAAAGTCTTTCTATACCATGATAAAATATTTAAAGTTAGTCTCACTTCTTATTCGCTATCGCTCCCATTTGACGTAAACTGTGCTTTTGACGTTTTCTTTTAAATTGAAGCTACCATATTCTTTGAAGAAACTAAAAAGTGGTTTTTTACCTAAAAAAAATTATTCCAAAATTATTTCAAGAATATATTTTGAGCATTTTATTTCTAAAATTAATTGTAAAACGGAAGGCTAGTAAAATACTCCTATTACATTGCGTAATGCACATCGATAATCTATTTGTTTATGCAATTATTTTCATCATTATTTAGTACGATTCGCTGCATATTTCGGGAGGGCCACGTGCATGGTAACTTCACCAAGGTGATGCGCCCAATCTAAGCGAAACGCTGCGAGTAGAGCGTTTTAAGTTTTATTTTTTGCTCGGAAAATAATGGTTATGTTTTAAGTTTTATTTTTTGCTCGGAAAATAATGGTTATGTTTTAAGTTTTATTTTTTGCTCGGAAAATAATGGTTACGTTTTAAGTTTTATTTTTTGCTCGGAAAATAATGGTTACGTTTTAAGTTTTATTTTTTGCTCGGAAAATAATGGTTACGAAATAATCAGCGATTCAGTTTTTATCGTTTAGGTAATTATCAAAATAGTTCTATTTTTGTTTTTAACGAAAAGAAATTCAATCGTTAATGCTGAAGCTGTAATGCATATAGGTGCTAGGTGTTAACAGTAAGCTCGCAATGGCATACAACAACAACTTGTTGATTTATTTTGTTTCAATGTTAACGATTGATGATTTACTTCATTTCAACGTTAACGATTGAGTTTTGTTTCATTAATTTAGCTCTGAAACGTAACGAAGTTATTTTGATAAGTTATTTTTGTGCATCAAAATAACGAAATTAGTTTGTTAAGCACATCTGCATACGGCCCATTATTTTAGAAATAAGCAAGTAAAGAAGTCTTATTTCGGGCAGAGCCGAACATTAAATACCCTGCGCAAAACGACCATTACGTGGTAAACAGGGGTGGTTTTACATCTATTTTGGCCCCATTGTGCGTCGTCATTTTAGCTGATTGGTGGCTAGATTTAGCTACCACATACTTTTTTTGGCCACATAAATATAAAATTGCCCTTAGCCTCTTTTTAGCCCTTTGGAAAATTTATTCATCCTTGACATGAAAAAGTAGTATATGCCAAGGCATAACAAGGTAGAAGTGATTTCGACATTTCTCTCTTTTGAACTGCGACTGTAATGTCACCTCTTAACCCTATACAATTCAAAATTTTAATTTTTTAATTTCAATTTTCAATTTTGAGCTGTGCGACTGATTTTAAATACATACATACAAAAATAAAATGAAAAGGAATTACGCTTGCGCTCTGTGTTGCAAGAGCCAGGACAACAAACTTGTGCGTTATTTTAAACCTCCTAATTGTCAAGTGAAGCGACAACGGTGGGCAAGTAGCTGCGGTGCTCCATTAGGAGACTCTTCGCGTGTGTGCGAACACCATTTTAGTCGCAGTGACTTTATTTGTTGCACATCACAGCCGAGTATTTCCAAGCGGACGCGTTTGTTCCCAGGTGCAGTACCTCTACCATACAATTCCTCAATGCTTGAGTTATCTGAAGTGTCGGCCGTTCCTGAGGTGTCTGTGGGGACGAAGTTAGCTGTTGATGCACAGACCCAAACTGAGTAAGTCTGCCATAAACAAGCTCGACCGGATCCACGAGTACATTAACATATACATATAAGCAAATGCTCCGCGAACACCATGATACAATTTCGTTCCACTAAATTTACCGCTTTAGATCACCGTTTACTGTTATAAATTCCTTGTTCTGGTTCTTAACATCCCTTTTCCTTTTTTCATAATGCCATGTGAAAAGAGTCGTGTTTTTATTTTTCATACATAGCTGGATTTATCATACGGAAATTAAGCATTACTGAATATGAAGAGAAAATCTCCCACTCATATACATGGATAGACCAAATTTCAAATAGTGGTATGATAAAACCTAAACCAGAATTCCTTGTGGACATAAAGAAACTGGAAGTAATTTTTAATAAATTTAATGGAAACGAAATTTCGCATTGCAAAAATTTAATAGCTGAATTATTGAAGTTAAGTTCCGATGTAAATTTAGAAGAAAGAATGAAAATAATTTTTTTTTAACTGTCGAATATACTCTAGAATTAAGTATTTGAATAAAAAAATAAATGCCCAAAAACATTGGGCTAATAAAAACAAGAAAATTGGCAAAACGGTTTTATAAATAATTGTGTTTCATTTAGTGTGTAATTTTGCACACATTGCATTTCCACATTTACATTAAACGAAAATACAAAAACTAAAATGAAGCCGATTTTAATGTGATTTTAAATATTTTCATATTTACAAAAACTTTCATTTCATAGATATTGAATTTTATCAAATATGGTACGTGTATAACAAAGGGTTAATTTCTTTGTTTACGGTTTTTGACATTACAGTCAGGTATGAGAGAGCTCGACTGAATTGTCACTTCTACCTTGTTGAATATGCCTTGGTATATGCCATGATACAAAAAAGAAGGTAGTCTCACTTTGAAATTTTTTGACATAAACTGTGCTTATGACGTTTATACTTTTCGTAAATTGCTCGAGTATCACTGCCACCTCAACAAATTATTGTTTT
>NW_016158461.1:79262-81100 GCF_001687245.7 Rhagoletis zephyria
CGTAAACAAAGAAATTAACCCTTTGTTATGCATGTACCATATTTGATAAAATTCAATATCTATGAAATGAAAGTTTTTGTAAATATGAAAATATTTAAAATCACATTAAAATCGGCTTCATTTTAGTTTTTGTATTTTCGTTTAATGTAAATGTGGAAATGCAATGTGTGCAAAATTACACACTAAATGAAACACAATTATTTATAAAACCGTTTTGCCAATTTTCTTGTTTTTATTAGCCCAATGTTTTTGGGCATTTCTTTTTTTATTCAAATACTTAATTCTAGAGTATATTCGACAGTTAAAAAAAAATTATTTTCATTCTGCCTTCTAAATTTACATCGGAACTTAACTTCAATAATTCAGCTATTAAATTTTTGCAATGCGAAATTTCGTTTCCATTAAATTTATTAAAAATTACTTCCAGTTTCTTTATGTCCACAAGGAATTCTGGTTTAGGTTTTATCATACCACTATTTGAAATTTGGTCTATCCATGTATATGAGTGGGAGATTTTCTCTTCATATTCAGTAATGCTTAATTTCCGTATGATAAATCCAGCTATGTATGAAAAATAAAAACACGACTCTTTTCACATGGCATTATGAAAAAAGGAAAAGGGATGTTAAGAACCAGAACAAGGAATTTATAACAGTAAACGGTGATCTAAAGCGGTAAATTTAGTGGAACGAAATTGTATCATGGTGTTCGCGGAGCATTTGCTTATATGTATATGTTAATGTACTCGTGGATCCGGTCGAGCTTGTTTATGGCAGACTTACTCAGTTTGGGTCTGTGCATCAACAGCTAACTTCGTCCCCACAGACACCTCAGGAACGGCCGACACTTCAGATAACTCAAGCATTGAGGAATTGTATGGTAGAGGTACTGCACCTGGGAACAAACGCGTCCGCTTGGAAATACTCGGCTGTGATGTGCAACAAATAAAGTCACTGCCACTAAAATGGTGTTCGCACACACGCGAAGAGTCTCCTAATGGAGCACCGCAGCTACTTGCCCACCGTTGTCGCTTCACTTGACAATTAGGAGGTTTAAAATAACGCACAAGTTTGTTGTCCTGGCTCTTGCCACACAGAGCGCACCGCTCGTAATTCCTTTTCATTTTATCATTTATCATTTAAAATCAGTCGCACAGCTCAAAATTGAAAATTGAAATTAAAAAATTAAAATTTTGAATTATATAGGGTTAAGAGGTGACATTACAGTCGCAGTTCAAAAGAGAGAAATGTCGAAATCACTTCTACCCTGTTTTGCCTTGGCATATACTACTTTTTCATGTCAAGGATGAATAAATTTTCCAAAGGGCTAAAAAGGGGCTATGGGCAATTTTAAATTTATGTGGCCAAAAAAGTATGTGGTAGCTAAATCTAGCCAGCAATCTGCTAAAATGACGACGCACAATGGGGCCAAAATAGATGTAAAACCACCCCTGTTTACCACGTAATGGTCGTTTTGCGCAGGGTATTTAATGTTCGGCTCTGCCCGAAATAAGACTTCTTTACTTGCTTATTTCTAAAATAATGGGCCGTATGCAGATGTGCTCAACAAACTAATTTCGTTATTTTGATGCACAAAAATAACTTATCAAAATAACTTCGTTACGTTTCAGAGCTAAATTAACGAAACAAAACTCAATCGTTAACGTTGAAATGAAGTAAATCATCAATGCTTAACATTGAAACAAAATAAATCAACAAGTTGTTGTTGTATGCCATTGCGAGCTTACTGTTAACACCTAGCACCTATATGCATTACAGCTTCAGCATTAACGAATTTTCAGGTAAAAGTGTCACCGTTTTTGAAATATTTACATTTTT
>NW_016158461.1:81477-103600 GCF_001687245.7 Rhagoletis zephyria
GTCCTAATTTTATGATGGTTCCTTAATATATTTTAACTACATTGCATTTGAGTATGGAGAGGCAACTATCTGGAAGTATTTTACATAAAAAATTTACTAAGTATTGCCCGGTTTGTAGTTGCAGTTAAAGAAAACACATGAAAAGGCACGATTTTTTTTAAATTCGAAAAAATGTAAATATTTCAAAAACGGTGACACTTTTACCTGAAAATTTTTTGTTTATCAGTGAGCTCACAGTTTGGCACGTTACTTCTGGGACACCCTGTATACGCTGCCAACAATTTCTGTTATTACTTTTAATTTTCTCCTTTTACCAATATAAAACACCATTATGGGCCAGTTTTTCGGTGCCAGTTTAAGCTCAGATTAACCAAACTGAGTGTAAATTTAACAGCTGGCTGACATTTGTGTCATAAATGAGAGTGTAATACATAATTGGAGAATTATAAGAGAATGACATATGTGTAAAGAAGAAGTGGAAGATGATTGAAAATGAAATTAATAAATGTCAGTTGATTACAGAACTCACACGTGTTCAGTTACAATAGCTGGCGACAAGTCACTGAACCTTCGAGTAATAGTTATTACATAAAAAAAAACGAATACCACTGGATACGAACACCGCAGCCACAGCGGTAATAACTGTTGGTGCGCAGACATTGCGCGTTGCAGCGTTCCATTTTGAACCATTCAACTCCGAACTGACCACATGTAAGCGTTGGGTCAAGCGCTTCGAAACCGCCATGGAGCTCTTCAATAGCGACTCGACAATGAGGACACACCTACTACTGCATTATATGGGCACAACGACGTACAACCTCTTGTGTGATAAAGTGTCGCCAAGGACTCCGGAAGACATTACATACCGAGAGATAGTGACCATTTTGGAAGAATACTATGATCCAAAGCCGAACGAGATCTTGGAAAATTATAGATTTCATTTACGAAAGCAGAAGCCGGAGGAAAACTGTAGTCAGTTTTTAATTGCTTTGCGGCGGTTAGCGAATGGGTGCAATTTTGGGCAGTATCTAGATATAGCATTACGCAACCAATTTGTGTTCGGCTTGCTAAACCAACGTATTCAAAGCAGACTCCTTGAAGAGAAATCGCTAACAGTTGAGAAGGCTGAAAATATGGCATCGGCTTTCGAAATGGCTGAACAAGGAGGTATAGAATTGCATCAAGAAACTAGTGGCGGGCTTGTCAATAAATGGCTGATCTTAGTTTAAACCAGCCAGATCGGGCGTCTAAAATTAGTTTAAACCACGACCATGCACTGAAAAACTGGCCCTATGTCAAATTGATTTTTTATTGTATTTTCAAATGTATGTAAACGGTGAACACACGAAAACTTTGGGAATCTTATAACTCACCTAAAAAGGTTTCAATATTTTGAAACTTAAATGCCATGAGTAGACCATGACCTTAGTTTCACGTAAAAGAAATTTCATTTGAATTTGATTTCTAGTTAAGTTAAAAATGGCTACCGAGTGGGAAACGAGCCAAATTATTTTGAACGAGTTTAAAAATAATCCGGCCTTAAGTGCGCGTAAAATTACTAAAAATCTAAAATTGCACCGTTCGGCAGTTTGTGGGGGTTTGAATCGGGAAGGTCTGGCAGTTACCCGAAAACCTGGAAGCGGGGGTGAGCATGGTCAAAGTGATAAAAACCGTGCTCGGAAGGTCCTGAGTGCGTTTTCGCGAGATCCGAAGGTTTCGTCGCGTTCTGTTGCAAAATCTGTTCGTAAATCGCAGTCTTTCGTACAAAAGGTAAAGCGGAAAGCTTCATTGAGAAGTTTTTTAAAGCTCAAACAGCACCAGATCGAGGCGCAAAGCAGAATGTTACAGCCGAAAATTGTATGAATCCCAAATTACAAAATACAAATGGACGACGAAACCTACTGCTTTCAAAATTTCAAATATATTGCTGGTCAAGATTTGTATACTGCTGCAAGTCGTCAAGATGCCCCTGAAAGCTGTAAGCTGAAAACGAAGTCCAAATTTCAAAAAAAAAAATACATGGTTTGGCAAGCTATTTGTTCCTGTGGCCGTAAGAGCAGACCTTATTTCACATCCGGGACAATGAACGCCCAAGTTTATCGGGATGAGTGCCTCAAAAGGCGCCTTTTGCCATTTATCAACAGACATGGTACTTGATTTGCTTGACCTTTTCTTTTCGGTTCAAACAGGAATCTCGATAAACTGTTGTTGGGTAGCTCGCTTCCAATGGGATGGTGACAATAATTAGGTTGACTTACGTTTGATGATTTGGAGATTACCGGTGTGCGGTGGCCTAACTGCTGCCAAATGAATACACCAGAATTTATATCCACATACTCTTTATTTCCACAGGTAAAAACTTGGTTGGGGATTTGCCGGAAAGAATGTGGTGGAACAATGCCGATAAGTATATTCCCCAGGTATACGCACTCTGAGGATTGACTTAAACCAAACCGATGTCGTCAGCCTTAATAAATTGCTTGGTTAGGATTACTTCCGTTCTTGCTAGGGCTGATTCGTGTTGTTCGGTCCGTGTCCAATTCCAAAAAGGAAGAATATTTTTCTAGCGTCGTGGTATGTTCCCACCGATTCTTTTATCGTATGTCAGTGTGGGCGTTTTCATAGTGGCCATGTCAATTCGTGTCTATACCGATATGATGGTTCGTGTCTTGAATAACTATTGGTTACGTACATTCATCTGGCAATCCCCCCCATTTTGAAGTTTAGCTTTGACAGTTTTGTTATGTTTACATTTCTTATAATCGTTCTTATGTCTATTATTTGGGCAATAAAAAATAATAGATCATTATCCCCCTCTCATCTTCAGCGACACGTTAACAAAAAAAATGTGGAGCGTTTAGTAGGGATATGAGAATGGTGGTTCGAATGCGATTCACGGGCTGTGGTTTGATCGACGTTAGACCTTAGATCGAAATCGTTCTACATGATCTTCATCAACCCCATCCTGACTCGTTCAGTTCGCTTTGAGCGCATATGTATGGTATGGATATGTGTGTGGTATGGATTTACATCCAATAATAATTTATATTCGTTTCCCTCTTTCACATATTCACGACCAGTGTGCAGGAAATATGGCGTGTAGCCCGTGGCTGAATGCACTGAAGTGTTAATATCATGAATAACACGAGAAAGATGGTTTTCCCAGGAGGAATGTTCAAGAAGGTCAGCCATGTGAGCCCGTAATCCATGTTTAATGCTTTTGTTTGTCGCCTCGACCTGATTGGCTTGTGGATGGTACAAAGGCGTTTTCATGTGTTTGATGTTATAATCGGAGCAAAGCTGTGCGAAAGTTTGACTGATGAATTGAGTACCATTATCTGATATAATGAGTTCGGGGCAGCCATTCACCGTGAATATATGTCGAAGATAATTGACTACGGATACGGCGTTTGCATTTTTCATGGGCTGCGCCCAGACATAGCGAGAGTAACAGTCGATGGCTACGGAGATCCATTGGTTACGATTTTTAGACATGGGCAGCTTACCTACGAAGTCAATCGATAATTGCCAACCCGGTCGTTTTGGTTCTCTATATTCGCCGTGAGGTGTTTTGGTGCTCTCATTACTTGGTTTAATGCGGTGGCATAGTTCACATTGCCGAACGTACTGGTAAACGGACTCATACATCTTTGGCCAGTAACAGCGTTGTGAGATACGTCTATAAGTTTTCCAAACACCCTGATGCGAATGTTGGTTATGATTTTCATCGAGGACTTTTGCTCTGTCAAAAGATGGTACACAAAGTGTCCACAGTATTTCCGCACTTTGATTGGAAAATTTCAATCGATTTTATATCTATCTAATGGTTGTTTTGAGGCCATGGCATGCATTTTGTTGTACCATTTATCGCACGTGTTTGGGTCAATGTTGATCACGGATGTGATTGGGATACGATTAACGTGAAAATTAGTCGGAAGGTCAATTGGATTTCTACGAACGATGTTGAGAAGAGCAAAAGAACGAGATAAGGCGTCAGGAAGTTCCAAATGTTTTCCTGGTTTATGAACAATTTTGAGATCGTATGGTGATAATCGGATCGCCCAACGACATAAACGGCCAGTTGGGTCTTTGAGAGTTTGTAGCCAGCGCAAAGCTGCATGGTCCGTTACGACAACCAATTCACGACCCTCAAAATATGGACAGAACCTTTCGACCGCTAAGAGAACGGCTAAGCATTCCCGTTCGAATGCTGTGTAATTTTGTTCGGCTTTCGAGAATTTCTTACAAAAATACTGAACCACACGTTCATTCCCATCATGTTCTTGTACTAGAACAGCACCCGCTGCGATAAGCGAGGCATCGGTATAAACCTAGAATGGTTTTGAATAATCGGCCATAGTCAGAACGGGAGTGGTAGTTTAACACTCTTTGAGTTTGAGAAAGGCTTGTTCAGCAGCGGTATTCCATTCAATGGGTCCTTTTCGGTTTCCTTTATACAATTCACAAAGGGGAGCTGTGATCTCCGAAATATTTGGAATAAATTTTCGGTACCAGCCTGCTGCACCAACGAACGGTCTGACTCTTTTTGCCGTTTTGGGCCCTGCAAATTCAACAATAGCTCGAATACGAGATGGATTCGCACATAGACCCTCTTGAGACAAAACGTAACCCAGGAATTCCAATCGTTTACAAAAAAAAATTCGATTTGGATGTTGAGATGGTTAAGCCGGCCCCAGGCAGACGTTTTGCAACAATATCCAACATCTTAACGTCGAAATGCAAATCATGAAATCATCGACACATGCGAATGCATGTGGAACCAAATCACGGAAAATTTTATAAATGAGAATGGCTAATGTGGCGGGTGAATTTCTCAACCCCATCGTCATGCGACGAAAAGCATAAAGTCTGTTACCGAATGCAAAATCGGCTTTCAGTTGACTCGATTTTGCCAAAGGAATTTGAAAGAAAGCTTGAGACAGATCAATACTGGTTAGGTATTTAGCTGACATTAGTCGTGCTAAAATTTGGTTAGTATCCGTAATTGGATAAGCATTTGGAATGGTAATTTTATTCAGCTCTCTCGCGTCCAAGCACACGCGAAACGTTCCGTCTTTCTTCTTTACAGCCAGAATTGGTGACCGCCAAGGGCTTTCTTGGATGGTCATAATGATGTCACGAATACGCATTTTGTCCAATTCGGCTTGAACTTGTTCAGCCACATATGGCGATACTGGATACTGGCGTTTCATGACGGGTTTTGCATCACCTGTATCAATTACGTGTTCGATCTGATAAGTGATATTTAAAGGACCAGACTCAGGAGTTGGATTAAAAAGTCTGAGAACGGCGTCCAACATTTGTCTTTGATCTGGGTGAGATTATGTGGAAGGCTAACTGTTTTCATTATATAACCTCAAATATCGCCAAAAACCGTGATTTTGGCACTTAGAGGTTAGGATATCTCAAAATTCTAGCATCAGCACCAAGAAACGATGTGTTTTACTCAGGTGGTACAAAAATAAAAATTTTTTACAAATAATTGGAAAAAAGAAACACTTAACTTACTCGCATATCTACTAGCATTTTCAACGCGAATAGAATTGAACAAGGTGAATTTGCAAGTTCAGCTTTTTATCAATCATGGTTGTATTTAAGTGCATTTAAATTTGTAGATTTTTGTAAATTCAGTGCTGCCACAGCTTTAAATATTTAAAAATTATTTCAGTTTTTAACTATATCGGAGTAACTTTAGTTCAGAAAAAAGCACTAAAAAAGGCACTAGGCACTAAATAATTTTTATTGGCATTTTAATTTTCAAAAAGCACCAAATCTAGTGCTTAAAGCACCAAGTTGGCAACTATGCCTGCAGCGCCTTAATGCGCCCAAATTAGTATTCGGCTACGTTTTGCGCACAAATATAGAAGATTATGTACAGACGCAGTTTATCTGATGGCATTCCCAAAACTGATCATTCCGATTAAGTTCACAAATTTATGAATATGTTGGTGTGCCTAAAATAATAGGTTCGTTAAATTTAAAATTTAACACCACCGTAAGTTTAGCATTTAGCACCACCTATTTACCTATATTTGTTGTGGTATCGTCCACTAAATACAAAAAATCCAAAGGCAAAAGTCTTGTCGACTTTGTTAACTGCATACGCCGGCTACTGCATTGGAAATGAATTAACAAATGGTTGAATTTATAATATTTTTAGAAAAAATCGCACAAAATCTCTTAACTCATCAGACAACGAACACGAAATTGAAATTGAAAAGGAAAAGGAAAACAATGACATAAAGATCACGTACATTGTTGCATTTTTGCGTAAACACGTAAAATTTAATAAAATTCTAAATTATCTCCCGAAACACGTTTATTATTCTTTTTTATTGAAAATAAAAGAATAAGCATACATTTTGCAATTTTTATTTTCATTATTTTAAAGAATAAAAAAACTTGTAAATAAAATAAATTTTGTGCAAATGTGTTCCAAAGTTTTTTCCAGGTGATCTCAGCTGTTTTCAAATGTAAACTAACAAAATGGCGCTTTCCATACTTGTAAGCCTCTACAATGCCTAGAAGCAACAACAAACTACAAGTAAATATTTTTTTGGTCTGCCTGTTTGATATGCCTTGGAATAAACAATAAGCTTAAAATGCCTCGTTCTCGGTCTTATTCTTAACATTGTTTTTAACCGACTTCGCTTTTCCCTTACAGTAAACCTTTTAGTGTGGGCAACAATGATATTTTTCAAATAAGGCAGATCGGAATATGCGCTCTCGGGGAAGACAATACCTGCGATAATTGTACCATGGTGATACTTCACAGGTGGTCCCATACTAATTTGGTTTAAATCCGATCATTGGATCATAAAGAAATTAATGATATTCTTAAATTTTTATATGAGAATTGAAGTCGGTTTTGTTTTTTGCTTAAAAATTACTTGTTATAATTATAGTATTTTGCATTTTCCAGATTCGGCGTTGCAAAGTCCGGCCAAGAAGCTAAAGAAATTGCGCAGAAACTCGGAACGAATAACCTTGTGTTGAAAGCACAAGTTTTGGCTGGTGGTCGTGGTAAAGGCCATTTTAAGAATGGTTTGAAGGGGGGTGTGCGTGTGGTAAATACGTGAGTATTACACTTATAAAACTTCACAAAGAGTATCGAGTGTATATCAATTTTTTGTACACAGACCGAGCGAGGCTCAAGAAATAGCCGGCAAAATGGTAAATCAACTTTTGGTTACCAAACAAACCGGCGCTGCTGGTCGTATTTGCAACTCCGTTATGGTTGCTGAGCGTAAATTTCCAAGACGAGAGTTCTACTTTGCCGTTATGATGGAGCGAGCTTTTAATGTATGTAAATGCTTTGTGCTCTGCATAAAATAGCAAGCTTATAATACACATATCTTTTGGACTGAAAAGGGTCCTGTTATTATTGCTTCGTCTCAAGGTGGTGTGAATATTGAGGAAGTTGCTGCCGAAAATCCCGAAGCCATTATTTACGAACCCATTGATATTAAGGTTGGCTTGACGCCCGAACAAGCTAGTAAGGTAGTTGAAAAGGTCGGCTTGGGCGAATTTAAAGACGATACTGTCAAAATGCTGATGAATATGTATCAAGTTTTCGTAAAGAAGGATGCTTTACTAATTGAAATTAATCCATATGCCGAGGATGCCCTTGAAGGATGTAAGTATGATTTGCAAAAGATGGTAGTCAAAGAGTTCAACCTTCTTATTTCCTATTTTCATTTAACGTTTGGAATTATTAACAAGTTACATACATACATATATCACTGCATTAATAAGTTTCTATATGAAAACAATGGATTGACGCCATCATTTTTCTTTTTGCTAAAATCTTCTCATCTTCTCTGTCAAACGTTTCCTATTGTTCCCGGCAGGTTCTTGTAAGTAATCTTTAATATTTAATAATAGATTTTTTTTTTTTTTAATTGCAATGTTGTAGTGGCTGATTTAATACATTTATATCAGAGATCACAAATATCAGTTACAATTTTCAATATTTCACCAAAAGCACTTAACCAGCGAGACAAACAGCTGTGTTCGCTTATTAGCAGACACCGGTAAGAGAGCTAGAGTGAGAAATCTTATTACATACATACATATTCTCAGGACCATATTCTAATTTATAAGAGGATTTTTTTTCAGGGACCGGAACAGTTATCATAACGCACGGCGATGCGAGGAGCGAAAGTAGCCTCAGTAGCTTGCTGAAAGTTGACTCGCTTATACATACCCCAGTAAAAAAATTATATGTGCTATACTTCAACTTCAATTAGCTGAATGAAAGGCCAATACTAGATCTTTGAAGTTTTTTCCCAATAATTGTATTCATTTACTCTATCAAAAGAATATAAAAATCTTTATAAATATGCATTAGTTTATAACAAGATAATTTAATTGTACCATTATGTTGAAATTTTCGTAGAAAATATTTATATGTGCAAAGAAACACAGGTTACCGACTATTTTAAAAAATGTTTAAAAGATAATTTTATTTGTTGGTATGGGATTGTCATAGTTGCCAACTTGGTGCTTTAAGTACTAGATTTAGTGCTTTTTGAAAATTAAAACGCCAAAAAAAAAATCGTTTAGTGCCTATTGCCTTTTTAGTGCTCTTCTTCTGAACTCAAATTTCTCATAGATAATTAAAATATGAAATAATTTGTAATATTTAAAGTTGTAGCAGCACTGAATTTAAAAGAATCTACATTCATTTTTCGTTTGTTGCGATTCGATTTTTCTTTCTCTAAATATACCAGTTTTAATCTGCAGTAAATACTTCGTTAGTATGAGAAAAAGTTTTAATATATTAGTAAATATTATTTATTTATTTTTTTGACTTTTGTTAAATACAAACTGTTATGAAAAAGGTATCCTTTGGACAAAAAAAATTAGTGCTTTTAGTACGGTGAAACGCTTTTCTCCCCAAGTTTTGATGCTTTTTGAAACTCAGAAGTTGGCAACACTGGGGATTGTATTTCTATTGCACAATTTTATTTGTTTTAATGTTTACGGCATATATTTTACCGAAACTTTGTAGTAAAATTTGTATTATTTCCTCCTATTTGTGAAGTTTGGTTTATTTAAGTTTCAACACGTTATCATTTTTTTTTAAATGAGTAACAATCTTGTTGGGAAGTAGACCTTATATATCCCCAGTGGTATTAAAGCCCATATTCTAAAAGAAGGTATTTTGTTCCTTGAATAGCAATTTTGTTGTTCGCACGGTATGAATAGCGACGTTTTACCGCTGGAATTTTCAAATATCTTCGGTCGAAATCAGCGAAAAATTTGCCAACTTGATGCACAAAGAATGATTCTACTTCTGGATATTCATTGTGAAAAGATTTGATTTGATTTCCAAAGCTATATGACTTTTACTTTAATTCAAATATCCCTTTCGCCAAGGACGGGTTTGCCGTAGAAGCCAGATTACACTCCAAGTTGTGGTGGGCATCAGAATCAATTATATTGAAGTTGTTTCCATCACTGAAATTTAGCGTTTTTCAATTCTTCCTACAAAATTTGTAATTTTTGTAAAATGCTGAAAAAGCATTTCGTGCCATAGAGTGGACTGTGGCTTAGTGATTTATTTTTTCACCCTAAGTACCAAAACTGTGGTTTATTATTTGTTGTGAACTTTTACTTGTGACAGAGAGATTCAAATACATTTCAATTTTTTATGGTAAATCATGCTGTGCGTAGTAGCTAATCTTTAGATATGTCATTTGCACCAGTCTTTTGGGGTTGTATAGAGCCACCAAGCTTATAATTTCCATAGTCGTCGGGATTTTTAAAGGAACATCTTATTATAATTTCCTGTCCGATTACTTCAGCAGTTAATTAACTAATTTTTATGCCACATTCATTCCTGTTATACTTTCGGGCTCTTCTTCAGATTGTTCAATGGCACGGGATATTATGGGATATAATATAACTAGGGAATATAATAAAACGGATTTTATTATGAAAATAGATTATATATGTTAAAGCTTTTACCACACAGCCATTGGTCTAGATTTCTGTTGAAAATTTTTGACACTGGAGTAGGCGGAAACTGAATAGTTCATTTTGCACATACAATTATTTACTATTGCATATTAACTATTGTTTGTGATAATGGTGATTAAAATTGTAAAGGAAGGTCAACTTAACATAAGAAAATAGTTATAAACTAAAGGCTATTATAATCGCATTCAGCAAAAGGTTTTACTCTTCTTTCATAATGCTAAAATGAGGAAAAACATATTGCACATATAATTCTTTTACTGGGGTACATTGGTCCACAAAATAATAGGAGTTGATCCGTTTTGGCTATTTGTCTTTTGTTTATTTAATTATTATTTTATTATTATTATTATTTTATTATACGACAAACACCGATCTTTGTACAAAAATTATAAAAAATCTGCCAATTTTTACCAAAATTTCAACTTTTTAATCAGAATCTTTAGAAAAAATGTTGGTATGTAGTTTTCTAGCGCATTTAATTCTAGTAGGATGACAGATAACGAATGTTTTTATGTCATTACTGTGTATAGGTATATATCCATGGACCAACGACTACAGATCACCTAATCAGCCATAGTTGTATTTGTAATCGATTTTCAGAAAAAAGTTTTCGCAGCGTTTTTGATGTTTATTGGTTTTGTTTAAACCGTCCTCTACCTCTTCGTAGTGATTTTTAAGCGATTTAATGTGTTTTCTGCAGCGATTTTAATTATAAATTTTGATTTATTACAAATTTATGAAACAAAATGAAGTGCTCTGTGATTGGAAAATGTTTGCGTATGTTTGGTTTGCCAAGAGGCATAAATTTGCGTGAAATGTGGGTGCACTTTTGTGGTCAGAACTCTGGCATTGAAAAATCGAACTGTGCTGATGCTACGTGGTTGCAAAATACTTTCCATCACGAAAAACATATTTTTGAACACCTTTGGCTCATTTTTTAATTCAGTTTCACTTCTTATATTAGGTGCGTTCGTTTAAAATCTCCAGTAAAAACCAACCAACTGCCAAATTCCGGCGAAATGTCATCTGTTCTCTCACAAGAGAAAAATATCCAAAATAGTACGCGAACAGAAAATTTGCAGAAACTTGCAAGTTAGANAACAAAATGAAGTGCTCTGTGATTGGAAAATGTTTGCGTATGTTTGGTTTGCCAAGAGGCATAAATTTGCGTGAAATGTGGGTGCACTTTTGTGGTCAGAACTCTGGCATTGAAAAATCGAACTGTGCTGATGCTACGTGGTTGCAAAATACTTTCCATCACGAAAAACATATTTTTGAACACCTTTGGCTCATTTTTTAATTCAGTTTCACTTCTTATATTAGGTGCGTTCGTTTAAAATCTCCAGTAAAAACCAACCAACTGCCAAATTCCGGCGAAATGTCATCTGTTCTCTCACAAGAGAAAAATATCCAAAATAGTACGCGAACAGAAAATTTGCAGAAACTTGCAAGTTAGACGAACCGCTGATATAATTTTTATTTTAGTCTGTTCCAATTGCAGTCCGGTTTACAGGATTTAGTCAGAACTTACAGGAAGTCGTTCCTATTGACATAAAACCTGTAAGTGGGAACACTTTTGAGAGAGTAACTGAGCAACTGCTCCTAGTCAGAAGTTACAGGATTTAGTCCGGAGTTTTTTTCCTGTAAGTTCATGAAAAGTGTCAAACGATCAGCTGATTTGCATGTGCAAACAAAAACAGAAAGCGGTGTAAGCAAAGAATCTTATATTTGTAAAAAAATGGAAGTAAACAACGAAATATTTGAAGACGTATAGATTTTAATAATTAGTTGGTAATATTTCAGCCAAATCATTGTTGTCCAAATGACATGTAAACAAACCGGCTGACGTTTTTACAGGAAATAGTGCTTTTTGCGTTCCCGTGCACTTCTGAATCTGTTCTCCTTTTACTCTCACTTGAGAGAGTAAAATTGTTGTTTGACAGTTCCACAGGTTTTAGTCCGAAGTTCAAAGGAACAGACAATTTACATTCAAAAGTGTAAAATTTAAAACGTACGAAAAGTCATCACAAAGTGTTATACTGACACAGTTTATTGATTAAACAAATAACTACTTATTTCTTACAAGTTTAATTAGTCTCATTTTGTAATTTTTAACTTCCAAACCATCAAATGCAATTTTGTGATTTGCGCAAATGCCAACCAGCTGTTTTTGATCAGCTGTTTTCCTGTGGGCAAATTGCTGTTGGCAAATAGTCTGTTCCAATAGCATTCCGGTTTACAGGATTCAGTCAGAACTTACAGGAAGTCGTTCCTATTGACATAAAACCTGTAAGTGGGAACACTTTTGAGAGAGTAACTGAGCAACTGTTCCTAGTCAGAAGTTACAGTATTTAGTCCGGAGTTTTTTTTCCTGCAAGTTCATAAAAAGTGTCAAACGATCAGCTGAGTTGAATGTGCAAACAAAAACCGAAAACGGCGAAAGCAAAGAACCCTATATTGTATAAAATGGAAGTAAACAAAGAAATGATTGAATATGTATAGATTTTAAAAATTATTTAGTGATATTGCATCCAAATCAGTGTTGTACGAATGTCATGTAAACAAACCGACTGACGTTTTTACAGGAAATAGTGCCATTTGCGTTCCCCAACACTTCTGCATCTGTTCTCCTTTTACTCTCACTTGAGAGAGTAAAATTGTGGTTTGACAGTTCCGCAGGTTTTAGTCCGAAGTTCAAAGGAACAGACTAAAAAATTAGTCATTGGTACAATACTGATTTGGCTGAAATATCACTCAATAATTATTCAAATCTATACATATTCAAACATTTCTTTGTTTCCTTCCATTTTTTTACAAATATAAGGTTCTTTGCTTTCACCGCTTTCTGTTTTTGTTTGCACATGTAAATCAGCTGATCGTTTGACACTTTTCATGAACTTACAGGAAAAAAAACTCCGGACTAAATCCTGTAACTTCTGACTAGGAACAGTTGCTCAGTTACTCTCTCAAATGTGTTCCCACTTACAGGTTTTATGTCAATAGGAACGACTTCCTGTAAGTTCTGACTAAATCCTGTAAACCGGACTGCTATTGGAACAGACTAAATGTTTCCAGCAGAAACCAGCAGCTCCCCTTAAAATGAAATGTCACTTTGCTCTCTCAATTTCCCCTACTTTGCAAGTTTTTTGCGTACGCGAACGCCTTTTGCGTGTAAGTTTTGGTTAAACATGAACAATTAACAGCTACGCGAACGCAACTATTTTATGATAAATGCCAATATAATCACACTTAACCACCGCGCCTTTTTCGTTTTCTTTGTTTGTTTTCATTCTTAGACAAATGTCAAAAACGCTCAGAAATATACTTTTTTTTCTTGCTTCTTTGAATAGGTGATCTTCTTTTGTTTGTTCATGGGTTTATATCCGTGTCGATAACGCCAACTGTGATGCCAAATTATCGGGTCAAAACGACAACGGGAATAAGCCAAATTATTATTTTTTAAGTATACAAATGCATTTTTGACCAATTGCTTTGTTTTATTTTGCTAGTCTTCGCATTGGATGCCAAATTTCGCTTTGATGACAATGCTGAATTCCGTCAGAAGGAGTTATTTGCTTTGCGTGATTGGACACAAGAGGATCCCAAAGAAGTGGAGGCGGCCAAATACGATTTGAATTACATTGCTTTAGATGGAACCATCGGCTGTATGGTAAATGGAGCTGGTTTGGCTATGGCGACTATGGATATTATTAAGTTATATGGAGGCGATCCAGCCAATTTCCTTGATGTTGGTGGCGGTGCAACTGCACAAGCTGTGAAAGAGGCCTTCAAGATTATTACTGCCGATCCGAAAGTCCACTGTATTTTAGTGAATATTTTCGGTGGAATTATGCGTTGTGATGTCATTGCAGAGGGTATTATCGCTGCTGCCAAGGATCTGAACATGAAAATGCCAATAGTTGTCCGATTGCAGGTAAGTCAGCATTACACGTACATATGTATCTTTATTTAAAATTCTAATATCTTGGATGTTGATTGTGTCGCTTAGGGTACAAATGTAAATGAAGCACGAGAATTGATCCGTCAATCCGGTCTGAGGATCATACCCCGTCACGATTTGGATGAGGCTGCAAATTTGTCTGTTCACTTGGCCCAAATTGTACATTTGGCGCGTGAAATGAACATGGATGTCAGCTTTGAGATTCCTGACAGCGTGAAGTAGATATTTTACATTACAGAAAAAATATACACAATTCAACGATAACAACACGCATTAGCTCGGGATCAAGTCTTATCTCACAAAGGCACGATTAGAATAACGTAATACATACATACTTCTACACCTGAAACAAATAATGTACATATATGCATTCATATACATACATACTTCAAGAACTCGAAAGCCTTAAGTTGAAAAAATTTAACATACACATACATATGTAGATCAGTTTAAGTGTAAAGTAACTGATTAGTTATCATTAGTAAAAAAACGAACGAATATTTGTATGCGTTGCTATTAAAACTACAAATACGAGTACGATTATTGCAAATATTACCGCATTTCTTTTATTTTATTTTAAAATTTTCTATTTTTAGTTTACTTTCAAATGTTTTTTATCCTCTGCAAGTAGCGGACTGTAGTTTTTAATTTGCCTTGAAGGCAGCTTGAAGTTCTATACCTTGAAAACGCTTCATCTGGTTTTCTTTTATGCATATTTATTGTTATTCCTACACATAGATTATAATACATTGTTCAACAATTAAAAGCTATTTTAAGATGAACTACTACAAACAAATATATTCACAATCTTTATTAAAACAAAATTAAGGTTATATATTTTCAGTCACTTCTAATAAGATAATTTTATTTTAAATCCAATCCTTCAACAGCAAAAAACCAGATCCCAAATGCGGTGACAACGGAGGTGGCAGTGGTAAGCCAAGTACTTGTAAGCCCAAGAAAGAGATCAATTGTGATTCAAAGAAATATTAAACAGAGTATTTATCATGAAGACTGATTTATATGTTCTCAAAATTTTAAGTAAACTTATTTTTACGGACCTGCTCCAATTTAAAATTAAAACTATTGTAATTAAAGAATTTTGGTTTTCGAATCACATAATGTAATTAGAATTTTATTTAGTTTTTTTTTAATACATATGTCAGCGAGAGGGAGTAACGTGTGAATTGCCGCCGAGTGAGCGGACGGCTCTGAATAGTTTTCATCAGTCATATTAACACTTAAACTACATTGGCCTTTTGTCGTGCAAGGCGCACACACACACACACGTATACAAAATAAGTTACCAGCGATAGACGAATAAGGACAATCAGAGTGATAGACATTCTGACATAAGGAAATAACGAGCGATAGACGCAAAATAACGAGCAAAGAGTGATATACATTCTCACATAAGGAAATAATGAGCGATAGACGCAAAATAACGAGCAAAGAGTGATAGACATTCTCACAGAAAAGAATAACGAGCGATAGACGCAAAAGAACGAACGAGTGATAGATACTCATAAAAGAAATAGCGTGTAGCAAGAATACGAGGAATTGCTGCACGAACCGGCACCGAAATAGAAAAGAAGAATAGAGTTAGCGGCGAGAAGAAAAAAGCAGGGCGGAATACAGAAAAGGAAAGGCAAAATTAAGTAAATCGAGGGCGAGTAGGGATTTTTGAATTTTCAACGGCGGAGTGAACGAAGATAGACGCGTGGGGAAAAAAGCCGGAATCAGGAATTGGAGTTAAAATGTTTAAACTGAATGACTTAAAAGTGAAACAATTGAATATTCTACTGGAAAAACACAATTTGTCAGTCACAGGAGCAAAGGCTCACAACTATATCGCGGTTGATGGAAATTTACAACATAGGCGAGGTGCATGAACCAAGAATACAAGATCACGCCTTCTTAGTAGCCCGTTATAATCGCATTTAGGATAAAAGTTGGGCGACTTTGACATTAGCCGTTTATTTACATTTGTTCGTTGTTTACAATTTGGTGGTGGCTTTTTGCTGCAATTTTCTTAATTTTCGCTTGTGACAACGTGTGCACACACAAGGTAAAGAATAATTTAACACAACGACATGATTTATAGAAGAATTTGCATAATAAAAATGATTATTCATGCGTTCAACAATTACGCGGTTCTCTCCGTTGTTTACTTCTTACAACAAAGATGGCGTCGAGATTTCGACAGCTAGAAAATATCTTTTTTCTCTCTTTCCTTAAGGCGTGATCTTGTGTCTTTCGTTCATGGACGAGGTGCAAGATGACGAAGTGGAGATTGAAGAGGTTCCAGTCTTGCAAAAGCAAGTCGATGAGCTCCGTGAAATGATCGCCAGTATGTCTAAGCGGTAGCAGACTTGGTAAGCAACAATCGTAACCAGAGTGAGGCTGCAATACAAGGAATGCAGCAAGGTTCAGATACAGATGTGGCGAGTGCATCGCATGCAACGGCAGGTGCATCAGGGGCAGATGCTACAATGCAAGCGAATAGGGCAGGACTGTCAACAACACCTCCATATATGGTGGGGGCCGGACCACCAACAATGTCAACAGTAGTCAAACACACGATGACGGACATTATCGGGATGCTACGGGATTTCACCCACTTAAGACACAGCAATTCTTGGACAGAGTGGAGCAGCTTCGGTCAATTTATGGGTGGTCGGAGGAAGTCTTAGGTTAGGTTAGGTGAGGTGGCAACCCCGTGTAACCCTTTGTGATACCACAATTTGGAAACGGCCCACTAAACTTTATCGTTAAAACGCTCCGCGCCGATTATGTATTTACTAATACGACTGATCTCAATGCCCCAAAGCTCCTCGGGGCTCTTTAGAAAGTGAGAGCCAAAGTACTTCAACCTTAGCCTCGCAAACGCTGGGCACCTAAGAAGGTAGTGTTGAGGTGATTCTACCTCGTCCTCTTCCAAGGCAACAGCGACACAAAGGGTCCGGTAGAATGTTTAGTCTTACTGCGTGAATACCTATAGGACAGCGACCCGTTAAAAACCCCACCAGAAGTGATAGCTTTGGCTTTGCGAGTGTGAGGAGTGCCCTCGACCGCCCCCGGTCCACCCTCGGCCAAAAGAACCTTGCGATCGCGCATGTCATGGTATTCGCCCAGCGTTCGCTGAGCTGACATGAGGCCCATCTATCCAAGAGTGAACCGCAAGCGATCAATGGCACTCCCAGCCGTTCTTTATCCGGTGATAGCGTTTCACGGGTTCCTTCCCTGGCGAGCTCGTCAGCTACGCAGTTCCCCCCAATGTCGCTGTGTCCCGGAACCCAAATAAGCCTAATGCGGAAGTACTCCGACGCGGCCGAAAGAGAGAGCAGATATTCCTTAACCAAGTTAGAGCGCAAGAAAAGTAAATATTGATTTTAGGGGTAATTTGCTTTTTCTTTACATTATTATTAATAAGATGTATATATGTAGTTGTTTTACAATTCACAAAATTATTCAAGCTAAACTATTACAATTTTCATTCTCATAAAATATTTTTATATCCGGCAAACGTATTTGTTTAAACAATAAATATTCACAAAAGGAAGTATAAAAGAAACAAATATAACAATAACAAGTACACATATACATACATATATAACTCGCCCTTTCTTATAATTCAAATCGCTTTGAATTGAATTTAAATAGATAAGTACAGTTTTTTAAATTAACAAATTATCTCATGATATATCATAATTAATAAGTAAAATTATTTCAAAATCAACAAAAAAAATCCTTCGTGTTAACATTTTACATTTTATTTAACAATTATAAATCCATAAATTGTCTTAAAGGTCTTTTAACTGAATCAAAATCTATTTTCATTGGATTGGAAGTGTGATGTTTTAGAAAACGTCTAACAATTTTTTGCCTCTGTGTTTTAGGATTTCTAATATAAAGATCTTAAAACATTGCAATTCGGTATATCTTCCCTTTTCAAATTAATTCTGTTTATAATTTCTTCTTTTTTTGTCGCATTATGTTGGCAATTTTTTTATAATCATCGGTTCTATTAATAAAATCTATCGGTTTCATTTTAATTATGCTATGTATATGTAGCGGTCGGCAACCCTACAACTCTTAAAATTCTCAACTTAAATCGTATTTTCGCCTTTAATGTGGCAACGCCACTTTTCATCTGTATTTCTTTGACTATTCCTTTTTTCTCCTTCTACTTTCAACCACCGCGCGAACAACTTGGTACATCACATTTAAATTGTAATTATTAGTATTAAGACTTTTGAGATCGAATAAATAAGTTCAGTTTAATCCTCGTAGTCGATTAATTATTTGTTTTAACGAAGAACAGGGTTAATCGCTACATTAGTGACCCCGATCGCGTAAGATTGATAATAGTTAAATTTTCAAACACGTGCACGTCCGATTGCAGGCTCATAAACGTTCGCCGGAAAATAGGCCGAACGCGAGCGTACGCGTTAAAAAAAATAAATAAAATTACAAAAAGCGACTAATACGTTTATTTGGTAATAAACGTCACCCTCATTGCTGCTGGTACTGCTGAGCACCAAACACACAGTGTTCCGTGACCTTCTCAAGCGAAAATGCCTTCGTGACGGACTCACTGGTCTATCTTCGCCGATATTCTTAGCACAAGTTACTAGCGCCGCATCAATTAAAGCAATTGAAGGTGACACCCAATTTCACAAAGTACTTTGTAAGTATCCGGACATCACTAGGCCGCACGGTGTTATCAACACTAAGAAACACGGCACACTCCATCACATTCGAACTTCAAGTGGACCACCAGTTACAAGCAAAGCGCGCCGGCTTGCCCCAGATAGACTCAAAGCAGCTCGTGATGAATTCGAAAAAATGATTAAGCTCGGGATCGCTCGACCATCTCATAGTCCATGGTCATCCCCGCTTCACCTCCAACCTAAAAGCTCGGGGGAATGGCGACCATGCGGAGATTACCGCAGTCTGAATTCTCGCACTGTGCCAGACAAATAAACAGTGCGTTGCCTCGAAGACTTTACTGCGACTCTTCATGGGAAGACAATTTTTTCTACCATCGACTTGGTTCGGGCATTCAACCAAATCCCAGTAGCTCCAGAAGACATCTGTAAAACAGCTATTATTACTCCCTTCGGCCTTTTCGAGTTTCCGTACATGACGTTCGGCCTACGAAATGCTGCCCAGACGTTCCAGAGATTCATCGATGAAGTTACGCGCGATTTACCATTTCTTTTCGTCTATATCGACGACATTTTGGTTGCATCTGTCGATGAAAGGGAACACCTGAAGCACCTTGAAATTTTGTTTCAACGCCTGAAGGACTATGGGTTAGTCATCAATCCTGGTAAGTCTCGTTTGGGCCAGACCGAAGTCCAATTCCTGGGTCATATGGTAAGCAAAGAAGGTATCAAGCCATTTACCGAGAAAGTTAACGCGATCCTTTCTATCAAGTTCCCCAGCAATATTAAAGAGCTGCGCAGATTTCTTGGGACAATCAACTTTTACCGGAAATTTATTAAGAACGCAGCTGACATCTTAGCACCGCTTAATAAGCTGCTGGAAGGGCCCAACGTTAAGAGCTCTCATAAACTAGGTTGGAATGAAGAGCTTAGGAAATCATTTACCCAAGCGAAAGAGGCTCTTGGCCAGGCTACATTGTTAGTTCACCCTGACACGCATGCACAATGGGCTATTTTTACAGACGCTTCAGAGAATGGCATCGGCGCAGTCTTGCAGCAGTACACGAACAACAAATGGGAACCACTGGCATTTTTTAGCAGAAACTTGGCACCCTCCATACGAAAGCTGTCGACGTACGATCGCGAATTGCATGCCATTTATGAAGCAGTGAAATATTTCCGTCATATATTCGAAGGACGTCACGTCATAATATATACGGATCACAAGCCGCTGCAACATGCATTTCAGCAACGAACAGAACGGGCTTCGCCCTGGCAGTTTCGGCGATTAGATTTTATTGCGCAATTCACATCCGACATCAGGCACGTCGCGGAACATCACAATGTTGTCGCCGATACGCTCTCACGTGTTGAAGCCATCGCCGCTACAGTTCCAGTTTCAGAGCTAGCGACAGCACAGCAAAATGATTTGGAGCTCCAACAACTGCTTAGCAATCGAACTACAGCTTTAAATCTACAAAGAGTACAGCTAATCGACGACCAACCAACTATATATTGCGACATAGCATCGGGTACTAACCGCCCATACGTTCCAGGCCCCTTGAGGAAGCGAATATTCGACGTTCTCCATTCGATGGCACATCCCGGAGCGAAAGCCTCGCAGAAATTAGTAAGCAAACGCTATGTATGGCCCTCAATAAATAAAGATTGCCGCGAGTGGGCCAAATCGTGTATCAGCTGCCAACGAAATAAAATTCAGCGCCACGTGTCAACACCGCCCTCCAAGTTCCAACCCCCATCTCAAAGGTTTGAGCACATCCACATAGACCTGATTTCGTTACCATCCTCAAAAGGTTTCAATCAGTGCTTGACAATAGTCGACCGCTTCACGAGATTTCCGGAAGCTTTACCATTAGAAAATGGCACAGCGGAAACCATCGCACGCGCACTTCTCGAACAATGGATAGCGAGGGGCGTCAATTCGAGTCTAGACTTTTCCACTCGCTATCGCAAATCTTGGGTATCAAACACCTAAGGACAACACCATACCACCCACAGGCCAATGGGTTGGTTGAGCGATTTCATCGGTAATTTAAGTAAGCGCTTCTCTGCCATGAGGGAACCTGGCATGACGCATTTAGTATGCAAATTTATTGAATTTTCCTGAGTTTTGCACAAAATTTAGAGATTTAGTTTTTATGTTTTTATAAAAAATTAACGAAAATAAATTAGAATAAAAAACTTTGCATATATTGCGAAAAATTCTCTGTGCCAATACTTTTGTCCGGCACTGTATGTAAAGAATTGAAATGCTGGTTACTCATTTTACTCGAAATGTTGATTACTCATAAAGCATTTTACTCAAATATTTTTGTTTTTGGTTAATCAAAAATCTTGATTACTCGAGTAACTGAACTTTTGAGTAATCATAATTTCCAATTAATCGAATAATTGAGTTATTTACTTTATGATTAATTAAAATTTTGAGTAATCAATTAATCGCACAGCCCTAGTTCTAACAATGTTGAATGAAACCTTTCAACATCCGAATTACCAGTATGAGAAATTGATGTAGTAAAATGCATCTCAATTTTTTTCCACAACAAAACATTTTAATTAATGGATTACACTGGACCACGAATTTCAACTTTTTCTCTTTACCAGAAACGCCGTTATGAAATTCTTATGTAAAATCGCCCCCTGATTCCGAAAATCAAGGTTATTTTTAATTCTATGGTACCGTTTTTGAGATATTTGCAATTTACCGTTTTTGCAAAAAAAAAAATTGGGCCCACTTTATCATATATATCTCAAGAACGAATTAAGCAATTCCAAAACGGTTTGAAGCTTTTAAAAGGTAATAAAATTTTCTATAAACTGTGCATACAACACTTTTTGCTAGGCCCTGTAGATTCAAAGATAACGAACAATCATTACCGATTTTTTCAATTTTTTTTGTAAAAATATAAAAAAAATTGTACTTTGCGGGGAAGGATCTCGAAAACCTTTTATTTTTTTGCAGATTTTTTTTTTCTCCCTAAGCTCTGTTGTATTACAAAAAAAATAAGCTATCATCGAAGAAAATCGATGCAAAACTACGTAATTATAAGCGATCAAATAAAAATACCCAGGTTGCGCAACTTCAATGTAATGTACCTATACATACATACATATATTAAAGGTATAAAGTGCAAGTGAGATATTATCCGGATAAACGAATAACACCATAACAATGATAACACTTTTTCTTTAAATAAATCAAATAGTACTTTTAATACTCGAATTGTATTATAGTAGGTAGAGTGGTTGCATCGAAAGGAAGAGTGGTTGGGTTCGAAACCTGCTGTAGGCATGTAGTTATAAACATGTATTTCCGTCATTGGGCCCACTTTATCATATATATCTCAAGAACGAATTAAGCAATTCCAAAACGGTTTGAAGCTTTTAAAAGGTAATAAAATTTTCTATAAACTGTGCATACAACACTTTTTGCTAGGCCCTGTAGATTCAAAGATAACGAACAATC